>NC_138751.1:50000-131571 GCF_965113315.1 Podarcis vaucheri | reverse complement strand
CCCCAAAGGGGGGCAGTAGTGAGGGAAGCGCAATGTGCACATGCTCAGGAGAAGGCTCCTTTTCGGGGGCAGAATTTTGGCTCAAGCTACCTTCTTCCTCCTCTTCCTTTTCTTCTTCCTCTTCCTCCCCACATCTCCCTGCCTCCACAGACTTCTTCCGGGAGCTCCTGGCAGGGGCAGAGCAGTCCCTCCAAGCCATGTTCACCCGCTCCTATGGGCGCCTCTATGCCCAGCATGCCCGCCTCTTCCAGGGGCTCTTTGTGGAGCTGCGGCACCACCTGCAGGGAGCACGACCTGGGCTGGATGAGGCCCTGAGCGACTTCTGGGCCCGCCTGCTGGAGCGGATGCTGCCCCTGCTCAACCCCCAGTACAGCTTCCCCGAAGGCTACCTGGAGTGTGTGGGGCACCAGGCAGAGGGGCTGCGGGCCTTTGGGGACAGCCCCCGCCAGCTCCGCGTGCAGGTGAGTCCACCCCCTGGCCCTCCCCTCCCCACCCTCCCTGGGATGCCACAACATCCTCTTGCTTCATCATGTGACCCATACTGAACCCATGGAACTCCCTCCCACAGGAGGCAGGGATGTCCACTAACTTGGAGGGCTTCCAAAGAGCATTGGACAGATGCACAGAGGAGGAGAGAGCTCTCGGGGCCACTGGCCAGACTGACCCTGCTCTGCCTCCACGTTTAGAGGCAGCAGGAAGGGAGAAAGGCTATTGTGCTTGGAACCTGCTGGCAGACTTCTTACGAGCGTCTAGCTGGGCCCCTGGCCTGATCCAGCAGCTCTCCCACTTGCAAGGGATGGGCTCAGGCCACAGGGACCCCCCTCTTCTCTGGGGCTCATGTCAGCCCTCAGCTGGGGGCAAAAGGCAAAGTCGGGCTGGAAGTAGTCCAGAAATGTTGACTGAGGTGTCCCTGACTTTGTGTGCAGGATCAAGAGCATAAACAGTTGGCTTCCAGCTGTGCCTGAGTTCTCCACCAACTCTGGGCACAGATGAATTACGCATAGATCCAGCTCCCAGCCGCTGACACACACACACACTCATTCCTGCATGGGTGGGGCTGCCATATATTGAAGAGCAAAAAAGAGGACAGCCTGAGTTGCTTGGGCTGGCCGTGGTGTGCAGAGCAGCCCGCACCTGAGCCAAAAACAAACAAACAAACAAGCAAACAAACCCACACAACCCAGAAATGAATAAATATCCCCCCAACCCTGAACCTTTGTTTTAAAATGTAAAAATTCACCCGGATGGGCTTGTTGGCCCCCCAAAAGGGGACACATCTGGGATTTCATGGGCGTATGGCAACCTTAGCCCTGCATGACTGTGGGACAGGTGGGTGGGAGGGTCGGGTGTGGGTGGGTGGTGCAGGGTTGGCCCCCAACATGTTGGCACCTGAGGCAAAATGCAAAATTGCCTCTCATCTCTTGCCCAGAGAAGGCAGGTGAGCGAAGATCTACAGCTGGAACGAGCTGGGGATGAAGATCTACATCGGGAACAAGGCAGGGGGAGAGACCAGCAGCACCTCCAATTGGCCAGGAGGCCACGGCAGCGTTGGGTGGAGGGCAGAACCTGCCTCCAGGGAGTGCACCACATTCGTGGCAGCAGTGGGCCAGGCATTCCTTGGAGTCCGGATCTGATGCCCCTGTGGGTCCCGCCTCACCTTGCCTCAGGGGTGGGCTGTGTGCATGCATGCGTGTGTCCAGCTGCTCAGCTGGCCTTCCTGGCTGCTCTGTCCTGCTCCCCTGCAGGTGACTCGCGCCTTCATTGCTGCTCGAGCCTTTGTCCAGGGCCTGGCGACCGGACGAGACGTGGTGGTCCAGGCGGTCAAGGTGAGAAGCCTGACATGGGTGAGCTGCCCCCTGCTGCTAGAGGGAAGGAGCCTAGATGGGCAGGATATTATTATTATTTTATTATTATTATTATTACCTGCCCCCACCCAGCCGTGCTCCCTAGCAGTCAGCTTTGCTCCACTGCCCCCACCTTCCCTCTCCCCACACCCATCTTTGCTGCCAAAGTCCTCTCCAAAGGAGCAGCAATGTTGGGAGGATATCAGATCAGTCGCTTCTGGCTTGCAAATATCTCCAGGGAAAAGGAAGGACTACTTCACACAGAACCGTTAACTTCGAGTGGGAAGGGATCCCCAGGGCAGTGCAGGAATCCTACTCTGGCTCCACAGTCGGAGACAGTGGTGCTTCTCAATAATACCACTTGCTGGAAACTGCAAGGGGGGAGAGTGGCTCTTGCGTCCGAATCCTGATTCTGGGTTTCCTGCAGGCATCTGCTTGGTCACCATGAGAACAGGAAGCTGGACCAGAAGTCCATCTTTGGCCTGACGCAGAAGGATCTTATGATGTTCTTCTGAGGGTTTCATCTGTAGCCATGGGAAAAGAGAGACGAGTGTGGGATGTAATGGACAATGCAGAGAGCACTTTTCCTTTGCTGCCATCACAAAGAGTTTCTCTGAGCACATGCAGAGCATTTCCATTGCAGGTCTCCCTTGGGGGACTCTGGCTGGCCAACTGAGAGAGCAGGAGGCTGGACTGGAGGCACCACTGGCCTGATCCACAAGGCTCCTGCAAACCTTGCAATTGCCCTAAAGCCGGCAACGGATGGGCCTGGGAGAGCGTTCCTGACACAGGTGGTGCTTCTGGCACCTCGGCCCTCTTTCCCTGGGAACCTGCACTAGGCAGTGGGCAAAACATCGGAGCTCTGATGACAGGGAGGGTCAAATGCCAGGCTTGCCTAATGGAGCATGCAGTGAAGGTCAATAGGCAGGGAGTTCCAAGGGGTGACCTCTCTGCGCCTCCTCTGCGCCTGCGGCCATCCTGGGAGAATCCTCAGGCTGCCAAATGCTCAACCTGTTCCCCCCCATTTCTCCCCCCAGCTCTCTCCCAGCGGAGAGTGCCGCCGTGCCCACATGCGCCTCTCCTACTGCCCACTTTGCCGTGGGACTCCGGCCCTCAAGCCCTGCAACGGATTCTGCCTCAACGTCATGAAGGGCTGCTTTGCCAGCGCAGCGGAGCTGGACCCCGAGTGGGAGCGCTTTCTCGGTGAGCACACCCCCGGGGGAGGGGAAGAGGGCTGGGGGAAAGGCTGGCAGTGGGAAATGGCAGGAGGCAGGGTTGGACGAGGGGAGAGCTTGCCCTCAAGTGGCATTTTAGTCAATGGGCATAGCCGAGTCTTGGGCTTCAGCTGGAGAAATCTCTGATCAGCCGGGGAGCTCCCTGGAGGCCTTGAGGGTCAGCTTGCCATATATCTAGAGGGGACTTCTTAGATTGGTAGAGCTGGAAGGGGCACCAAGGGGCATCTAGTCCAACCCCTGCCATGCGGGAACCAAAACGAATGCCAGCCTGGGTTTATTGGAAGAAAGGCAAGATGGAAGTCTGAGTCTGGCTGGCTGTTCCGCTCAGTGCAAGTAGACAGGGTCTTTGGGCGGCGGCGGCGGCGGGGGGGGGGCTCTTTCCCCTTGCCCCAACCTAGCCCCCTTGGCCCACTCCCTCTTTCTCCCTCCCAGATGCTTTGACCCAATTGGCCGAGCGCCTCGGGGGGCCCTTTAACTTCGAACTGGCGGCTGACTCCATCGGAGTGAAGATTTCGGAGGCGATCATGTTCCTGCAGGAGCACAGTGTCCAAATCTCAGCCAAGGTGTGTATGGGGGGACAGGGAGAATCTGACTCCTCTGCTCCTTATTATGCCAACCCACCTGCAGGCAGGCTCAGGAGCACACCTGACACAAATCCAGAGTGGAGCCCCCAAGATGCTTGGATGGCGCTTCGTACGCCTCATTCCAGCATCTCCTGCAGCCAAGCTGGTACCAAACATCTTGCTCTGCTTTCCTTTCGAGCCCATCAGCAAGGCTAAAAGGGGGGGGGGGCAGACCAGGACCTCCAGGCACAGGGCCCTGGCTTGTGCCCTGGGGAGGTCACTTCAGCACTAGCACAGTGGTTTGACTTCACCCCTGGAGATGCACTCCATTATCTCTTGAGACAGACAGATGCCAACAACCTGCAGACAGACCAGCAGAGGTTGGGCAGGCATCTGTCAGGGATGCTTAGCTGTGATAGCTGCCTTGCAGGGGGTTGGGATAGATGATCCTGGGGGTTCTCTTCCAACCCTACAATCCTAGGATTCCCTGTCAGATGCCCATCCAACCTTTGCTTAAAACCCTCTGAAGAAGGAGAGTCCACCCACCACCTCCCCAAGTAGTCCCTTTTAATGCCCCACAGCTCTTCCGCTTAGAAAGTCCTTCCTGAGGTTAAGTTATAGAATTATAGACCTGAAGAGTTGGAAGGTACCCCAAGGGGCCATCTAGCCCACCCCCTGCAACGCAGAAATTTCCACGGAAGCATCCAGGACAGAGCCTGCTTCCCCTTCCTTGCCGTCTAAATCTCCTATCTGGGCTTTGGTCTCCTACCAGCTCTGGCAGCAGAGTGCCTTCGGCCTTCATGTGGACTTGAGAGAGCAGCTCAGAGTGTGGGTGTTTCTGGGGTGCTTGTGGGGGTCACCTGTGCCTTCTTCCCCCCTCAGGTGTTCCAGAGCTGCGGCAGCCCCCGCCCAGCCCCCGCCCGCTCTCGCCGCTCCCCCCGGGAGGAGGCCAAGCGCCGCTTCCGCACTTACTTGCCCGAAGAGAAGCCCACAACCGCGGCAGGAACCAACCTGGACAGGCTGGTAGGTATTGTGGGGACCCCCCCGGCTCCGCCTGCATGGTACGTCCCCCCAGAGCTCAGCCTTGAACTTGTGCCTCTTCTGCCTTGTCAGCCTTAGCCTTTTGCAGTCCAGGAGATGCTGCCCTGGGGGGGGGCACTGTCCACCCTGGGACAACTCAGCACCACAACCCTGCATCTCGTGGTGTGTATAAGAACAAGCAGACAGCTTCTTGCAACACTTGGGGCTTCTTAGTTTAGAGAAAGGGCAAAGAAGCCGCAGAGATAGGAGTTTATAAAATTACGCAAGTCGTGGAGAAAATGGATGGAGAAAAGCTTTTTCTCCCTCCCCTCTAATGCCAGAGCTTGTGGGCATCCTATGAAGGGGAATGTCAGAAGATTTGGGGCAGAGGAAAGGGAGCCCTTCTGCATTAATCTCTGGAATGCCTTCTCCCAAGAGGCTGTGATGGACGGCAACCTGGATTGCTTTAAAGGAGGACTGGACGAATTAATTCCACCCCCTTCTCCCCCCCCCAGGTGTCGGATGTGAAGGAGAAGCTGCGTCTAATGCGGCGCTTCTGGGTGATGCTTCCCCATGCCCTCTGCAGCGACGAGAAGGTGGCCGCTGATGTCACCAACGAGGACAGCTGCTGGAACGGGCAGGCGAGGGGCAGGTGGGGTAGGGTTGGACCCCGCTAAGGGTGCAGGCAGGGAGAAAAGGACAAGGTTGGGCTCAAGAGGAGATGGGGAGCAGGGGGGCTGGATTTCTCTCCCGCACCTTGAGGCTGGAGGGGACAGGGGGCACTTGACCCCTTAGGCTTTTGCACCCAAGCCCCTGAGCATGCCTGTGAACCTGGTCATTGGGTGGGGCAAGACTTTCCCCATGCAGAGCTCAGGGCATCTTTTCCGCCACCATGAGAACAGAAGGCTGAACTAGATAAGCCTTTGACTTGACACAGCAGCATGGCCTTTCTTCAATTCTTACAGATCCTCCAGGTCCAATGGCAGTCTCTCTTGATTCCTGGGTTCTTAGAAGTACTAGGCCACTGTGAGGACAGGACTGTGAACCAGACGGGCCCCTTTGGCCTGATCCAGCCACCAGGCTCTCCTTAGGTTCTTTTGGGGCTGGGTGCTCGGTGCATTGTCTGCCTAAAGGCTCTCCCCCGGCACCTTTCCCTTTTCCCCCTCCCAGGTACCTCCCAGATGTGACGGGTGATGGGCTGGTGAACCAGATCAACAACCCCGAGGTGGAGGTGGACATTTCGCGCCCTGACATGCCCACGCGGCAGCACGTCCTGGCCCTACGCAGTGCCACCTCCCGCCTGGTGGGCGCCTGCAATGGGCAGGACCTCGACTTCCAGGATGCAGGTGAGGCCTACAAGCCCCTTCCGGGCCCCCACTCCCCCCTCTCCTTGTTGGGAACCGGAGGAGAGACCCACACAGCAGGAGTTGCCCCCCGTTCCAGTCACCACACGGGCAGCCTAAAGTCCAGAAGATAAGGCTTCAGTAATACAGTGCATGATGCTCATAGATATACATTCAGCTTGGAGGCCTTGCAGATACAAAGACAGATAAATCAAAGCGCAGAGTAGCTGCAGCTTCAAACATAACATGAATCATGGAGCTGGAAGGGACCTCGAGGGTCATCTAGTCCAACCCCCTGCAATGCAGGAATCTCAGCTCAAGCATCCAGGACAGACGGCCATCCGAGCTCCGCTTAGAAACCTCCAAGGAAGGAGAGTCCATACCTCCTGAGACAGATCCATCTTCCATGTATTATAAAAAAGTAAACACTTATTTGGCCTCAGTTCTTTGACACAAAGGGGGAAACCCACAGATACAGTCCAAAAGGCGCACTGGGAGTTCTATATATATGGGAGAATGTTTAAAAGCAAGTGGTCCTCACTGACCTGGTGCCAAAAGTTATTGACACCTTGAGGAGCCCTGGCTGCCTAGATAAAACACTCTAGCCTCCCCCACCCTTCGCTGTGGCTTTCCTCTGAGTAGACACTTAGTTATTGACCAGCTGCAAGTCAGCAGCACCAGACAAGCCCCCCTGGTTAGGTGCTGGGTGGATTTCACTGCCGACTGGCCCTGCAGCCCTTGGCAACATCTGAAGGCCCTGATCCATCAGGCACTGGGGTGGGTTGCACCCTGCACCTTGCAGAGTCAGGCCCAGCACTGGCGGCAGCAACAAGCAGCTCTGGAGCTCCCAGCCCTCCCCAGTGCCACCCCCCCCCCTTGTCTGCCCTGGGGTTCTGGATTGCAGGCTCTGCTGGTCAAAACAGGAGCTCTCACATCAGAAACAAGCCAGGACCCCCCCCCCCCTTGGGATGGGCTAAGAGGATAGCCAGCCAATCAGGATTTTTTTTAAAAAAAGTCCCCCCCTTCACTTCTCACTTCCCTCTGTGGCCCCCTAACCTCGCGCTCTGGCCCCCCATTTACATGATTTTCACCTGTGCCCACCTTGCAATATCCTGTGGGGCCTTGGGCCGTATGGCTCCCAATTGGGAAACATTGATGAAGACAGCTGACTGACCTGGCACCTACAAGGGGGGAAATAAATGAAGCCCTCCAACACTCCCCCCCAACCCCAGCTCCTAGGGAAGCCTTTGGCTCTTAAAATCACAGAACCGTACAGTTGGAAGGGACCCCAAGGGTCATCTAGCCCAACCCCCAGCATAGCTGTCTAGCAATCAGCTGGTGGTGCCTAGACAGAAAGGGGTGGGAGCAACCTGCCCCACCCCCGTCCCTCTCTGGCAGGGGCTTCCCAGCGAGGGCTCATCCACATATCTATTTGCCCCATGGTTGTGGGAATGTCAGCTGGGTTTCCTGTGTTAGGAAAAAACCTCTAGGTGCGAGGCTGCTCAGTCCCCCAGGGTCCCTGCGGAAGAAAGGAAGGAGTCCAGCCAACCGGAGCAAATAGCTGTAGGCCAAAGTTTATTGCGCAGTAGTTTCAAAGAGCAAATTTGAACCCCGAGGATGGGGTGACAAAGACTTTTAAAACTTTCCCACCATATCCCAGAATACAGTTCGAAGGGGAGGGGTTAACCTTGGCAAACATGTCCAGACAAGTCCTTGGTACAAAATTAGCATAAGCAGACATGGCGGGCAAGACTCAGGTATAAGATTAGGATAGACAACTATGTCTTAAGTACCACCACCCAAAAGTACAATAGAAGTTCCTTTGCATGTCTGGAGCCTGAGGCAAGTCAGGTGATGAGATTTGGCTTCCTTTGGCTAACAATGAGCCCAGCAATTGTCACCTCTGAGAACTTCCTGGAGTCCTTTTTCAAGGGGAAAATAGCTTTGGAATGGGGGGAACTGGGAAAGGAGATGATTTTATATTATTTTTAAAGCTAGGTGACCTCCCTGAGCTGTCAAGTTGGAAGGATATATTCAGGCATAATATTTGTAATATTTAACTTGAAAGATGTGTCCCCCCCCCCGTAATTTCTGCAACACCTGCAGATTGGTGCTTGAGAGAACAAGACCTTTCCACCCTCCCCTCTGTTTTCTGTTCCAGATGAGGACGGCGGGAGCGGCTCAGGGGCTGGGTACAGCGAGGACCGGCCGGCCTTGGGGGCTGGAGCAGGGGGGGCTGGGGGTTCCCCCACGAGATCCCGCCCTTCTTCCGATGCCCGCCCACCTCGCAGGGAGCGGCCTAGGAAGGGCTCCTCCTCCTCCCGACAGAACCAGAGTGGGGGGCTGCCAAGCAGTGGGGCTGGGCTGCCCCCCACAGGGGCCACTTTGCAAGCCAAGGTCTTTCCCCCCCTCTTCCTGCTCCTCCTGCTGGGGGGCTGGTGACCCCCACAGTGGTTTGGCATCTCAAATGGCTGACTTCCTCTGGCATCACCCCTCCCCCAAAACCACCAGGAAGGGGGGAATCTCCCTCCACATCCAGTCAAGGGAGGGGGCTGGGTTGGGGCTCTCATTCTCCCCCATGCATAAACCCCCACTCACTTGTGAGGTGGGGGTTTAATTTTATGGGAATGACAAAGAGAGGCCGGGGGGGAGGATTGGGAGTCAATTCTTGTAGGGTGGCTTTTTCTATTACCTGGGGAGGGAAACCAGGGTTTTTTAAAAATGGGGGCTGTAAGGAGAGGTCTAGCAATGAACTTTCACTTCTTTTCTATACCTTTGAGTTCACCTCTCTTTTTGGCGGGGATCTAAGAGGGGGTGGGGTGGGTGAAGGGAAGGGAAGGGAAGGGAAGGGGGGAGAGGGGGGCAGACAGCTGCCCCCTATTTTCTCCCTCTCAGAGGAGGGGGGCTAGCAGCCTGTAGGTGAAGAGGCAGCCCCCTCCAACTAGGGCAGGGACCAGACTTACAATTCTGCCCCCGCCCCATAGGCTGTCGATCCTTCTGTGGACCTTCCAGGGCATTGGGGAGGGGGTTCCCAAAGCACTGAGAAGCCCCCTTTTTTAAGCACAAAGGAATTTGTCTTATTTTCTGGATCTGTTTTTTCTTAAATTATGGAATAATAAAATATTTAATTTATTGATGTCCTGCTTCTGCCTTGTCTCCTGGGCCTCCTTGCCCCTCCCCCTCACTTCATGGCTTCCAGGAAGGGTCTGACGGGAGTGTGGGAGCTTGTCCTCTGCCATTCTGCCCTTCCCCTTCCTTCCCAGACCCCAAACACAGGATGGAGGGCGAGGGCTGGGTCAGATTCTGCTCTTCTTCTCCCACCTTCTGGTTGCGGGAAGAGGAAGTGAGATGACGTCTCAGCAGCCGGGAAAATGGTGGGCGGCAACATGTGCCTCAGTCTCCCTTTCGCTGTAGGCCAGTACAGAGGCTGCGTGAGGCAGGTGAGTGAGGAGCCTCTGCCTGCCTCATCCAGGACAGGAAGGCGTGTGGACAGACCCCCGACCCCCCCCCCTGCCCTGCCCAGGGCTGCGAGGACCGTTGTGCGTGGCCCTGATTCTGCCAAGCGTGAGACCAAGGTGGGCAAAGGGGCTTTGGGTGGGTCTGCGGAAGGGGAGGGAGGCCTGGATAGAGCGTGGTGCTGATAACGCCAAGGTTGCAGGTCTGATCTCTGCATGGGGCAGTTGCAGAATCTGGCATTGCAGGGGGTTGGACTAGATGGTCCTCTGGGTCCCTTCCAACTTATGATTCTGTGAGGCTGAGCAGCTCCGGGGTGGGGCTGGAAGGGGCTTCCCCCTATAAGAATGTCAGGAGAGCCTGCGGGATCAGACCAAAGGGGGGGCCCTAGCTCAGCATCCTGCTACCCCAGTGGCCAAATCCCCCTAGGAATCAAGGTAGACTGTCTCTGGATGGGGAGGTTCTGTGAGAACCAAAAAGAGCTCTACTGGATCAGGCCACAGTGGCCCAGGAATCGAGTTAGAATCATAGAATTGTGGAGGAACCCCCAAAGGTTTGGGGGGCTAGGGTTTGAGGGGCCTCCAGGCAGTTGCATTTCCTGTGTTGTGGGGCATTGGACTGGATGAACCTTGGGGATCCCTTGGATGACCGTCTGCCATGGAGGCTTGATTGGAGACCCCTCCCTTGCCAGGGTGAATTCCCTTCCAACTCTACGGTTCTAGCATTCTATAGCTTTGCCATCTCCATATAGCAAAAAGCCTGGACTCTGGGGAGAAGTGGGCTTGTTTGGCAAGCGGTTCAGATGGGCTTGATTGTGCACCCTGAATTTGCTGGCATGTGGTTGAATTTGCTCCTGAAACTAATGGCAGAATTTGAGAATCTGTGACAGATTCTTTAGCTGTGATTGCAGGGGGTTGGGCTAGATGACCCTTGGGGTACCTTCCAACTTTACACGTCTAGGGTTGTAACTGGCATGGGCTGTGATATTATTTGGAGCTGCCAAATATTCCACACTGCAGTTTGTGGAGGAGGGCAGTGTGGAGTGGGAGTGAAAATGCAGTTCCCCGCAGGAAGGCCACCTTCTCTTTGAAACACTGGTTTCAGGAGGAGAGCATCCAGGACAGAGCTGCCTCTTGCCCCCAAGTGGATGCCAAACTCTTTACCTTCCTCCAGGAGTGCCAGCTTGGCACCGAAACTTGTAGGTGCCGGGCCCCTTCAGGGGAATTTTGTGGGTGCTTGGGTCCGAGGGCCCCAGAGAGTTGGCGCCTACGCCTTCCTCCCTGGCCTGTTCTGGAAAAGGCAATTCAGCACCAGGTGAATAATGAGGCTGGAGGCAAAGTGAAACCAAAACAAACTTAGCTTTTACTAAAGGTTTTTGCAAGGCCTTCTGCCTTGGTCAGATCACACCTGGAATGCCATACCCTCCAACATTTCACTGATGAAAATAGGGACATCACATTCCATAATGATATTTTTACTATTTATACCCCAGACACCATACTGGGTTGCCCCAGCCACTCTGGGCAGCTTCCAACATATATAAAAACATAATAAAACGTTTAATACTAAAAAAGCCCCTTCCCTATACAGGATTGCCTTCAGACAGCTTGGGGGGTCAGATAACTCCATACCCTCCAACTTTTCTCCAATGAAATTAGGGACATCTTAAGGAAAAGTGGGACATTCTGGGATTAAATCAGAAACTGGGAAGGGTTAAATCATGGATGTCCCTGGAAAATAGGGACACTTGGAGAGTCTGGAATACTGTGTCCAGTTGTGGGCACCACAATTTAAGAAGGATGTTGACAAGCTGGGAAGTGTGTGGAGGAGGGCAGCCAAGCTGATCAAGGGTCTGGAAGCAGCCTGATGAGGAATGGTTGAAGGAGCTGGGTATGTTTAGCCTGGAAAAGAGGAGACTGAGGAGATATGAGAACCACTTTCAAATATTTCAAAGGCTGCCACATGGAAGATGGAGCGTGCTTCTTTTCTGCTGCTTTGGAGGGTAAGACTCGAGGCAATGGCTTCAAGTTACAAGAAAGGGGATTTGGACTAAACATCAGGAAAAACTTTCTGACATTAAGAGCTGTTTGACAGTGAAACTGACTCCCTTGGGAGGTTGTGGATTCTCCTTCCTTGCAGGTATTTAAGATGAGGTTGGATAACCATCTGTCATGGATGCTTTAGCTGAGATTACTGCGTTGCAGGGAGTTGGACTAGATGACTCTCACGGTCCTTCCCTGCTCTACAGTTCAAAGATTCTGTTGTGGTTATTGTGAAGCTGAATTTATTTTGGGTTGGGCGGGGTGTGTGTCTACTTTTAAGGCAGTTTGAGAGTTTAACCCGAAAAGCAGACAAACACATCATAGGAAAATGTGTCAGCCTGAACCTGGCGCTGCCTGTTTCCTTCACTCGGCTCTGAGGTGGCTTCTTCCGGCCAGGGGCGAACGAAGGCTGCATGACACCCAGGGTGGCAAACCACGATGTACAGCGCATGTGCGGCATCGTTACATACAACACGTGTGCGACACTGCACATGTGCTGTACATAGCGGTTTGCCGCCGGCACCGGGATCCTCTGCTCACAGCTGCAGCTACAAATGGAGGATCCTCCACATGCGGCTGTGGCAGCGCTGTGGCTGCTCGCACTGCAGTGAGCCCCCGCAGGGTGCCTTCTTGTCACCCCCCCCCAGACATGGCACCCGGGGCGCCCCCCGCCCCCGTTGTGACGCTACTGCTTCTGGCCCAACCACAGATCAGCTGTCCCCTGCATCGCCTCCTGTCTTCTGATCTCAGCTTGCTCTTCTTCCTCCACCACTATGCAATTTTTCTGATTTTTAAAAATATTTTTAATTACTTTTTAAAGAAAGGCTTCTACATGATTCTGCAGAATACAGTGCTATCAAACAGAATCTGGTGGTCATACATGTTTTTCATTGTTAGAGAAAAATTCCCTGGCTCACTTGGATTGTCAAACAAAGACTCCAGCCAAAATTATAGGAGCAAAACAGCAGCCAGTAGGCCTGATCTTTATTGTTGCAACAAGACTTCAAACTACCACATGGAAGAAGCTGGAAAAAGTCCCAAACAAAGGATAACTCCCCTTTTTTATAAGTTTCCCAAATTACCCATAACACCTGTAATGGGAATTGGGGTTGCTTGTGCGTAAACTGCAAACTGCTCCAAGCCAGCCGTGTAGCTAAAACTTTCCCCGGTTGACAGCCCTTGAAACGCGACTGTCTTAGTCACTGGCAGAATCCGTCAGTGGGCGGGACCTAAATTTCTTCCAACATAAAAGTTGCTTGACACCAAGTCTCCTCCTAGATTCTCTGCGTGGAAGCCTTCTGCGCAGCGTGGGCGTGCCAAGCGGAGGTCCTGTGCTCCGCTGATTTCACTGGAAGAGTCTCTGAGCCTCCCCTCCGCCTTGCTCCCGGCTTCCCCTTTCTCTCTGGTGTCCCCTGGATTTCTTTCCCCTGTGGGAACCCTCTCTCTCTCCCTGCTAGTTCCCTCCCCTGCATCACTGGAGCGACTTTCCTCTCCTCTTCCCTCTGATGGCAGTTCCCTGACATCCACCTCCCTCCCAGGGCCCTCCCCCTCTCCCCTCCTTTCCTCGGACAGCGACGCGGGAAACCCCTGGAAGGAGCTCTCCCCTTCCTCAGAGGATTCAAACACCGCTCTCCATCTGTTGCTATCTCCTTCCACTGCCCAATCTCCCCAGTCGGATTCCTCTTCCTCGGCTTCCCCTCCTTCCTCCTCTTCTGAGGCTGGCCACCCCTCAAACTCTTCTTCATCCTCCGTGGTGCCAAATTGCTCTCTCCAGAACCTGCCAAGGGGTTTGGGCTTCCTTGGGAACCTGCTATGAAACTCCTCCTGCAGGTACTCATCCCTGATCTCTTCCGCAGGAACCCAAGCGTTTTCCGACTCTGGTTCCCCTTCCCAGGCCACCAAATATTCCACCCTTCTCTCCACCTTGAACCGAGGATTTCTGCTGCCTGCCCACTGAATTCCCTTTCCTCCACCTGTGGATGCCTGGGGATTTCTCTTTCTCCTCCCTGCCATTCCCACCCCTCCCGGTACGGTGAGAGCAAGGACCTGTGGAACACCGGGTGTAGCTTCATGTTGGTGGGCAATCTCAGCCTAAAGGTTACCGGGTTTACCTGCTGCGTTACTTCAAAGGGTCCCAGCCGTCTCGGCTGTAATTTCCTACACCCCCCTTTGAACGGTAACCCTTTGGTTGACAACCACACCTGATCTCCCACCTTTATAGTCTCCCCTTCTCTTCGGTGCTTGTCTGCCTGCCTCTTGTATACTTAGAATCATAGAATCATAGAATCATAGAGTTGGAAGAGACCACAAGGGCCATCGAGTCCAACCCCCTGCCAAGCAGGAAACACCATCAGAGCACTCATGACATATGGTTGTCAAGCCTCTGCTTAAAGACCTCCAAAGTAGGAGACTCCACCACACTCCTTGGCAGCAAATTCCACTGTCGAACAGCTCTTACTGTCAGGAAGTTCTTCCTAATGTTTAGGTGGAATCTTCTTTCTTGTAGTTTGGATCCATTGCTCCGTGTCCGCTTCTCCGGAGCAGCAGAAAACAACCTTTCTCCCTCCTCTATGTGACATCCTTTTATATAATTGAACATGGCTATCATATCACCCCTTAACCTCCTCTTCTCCAGGCTAAACATGCCCAGCTCCCTTAGCCGTTCCTCATAAGGCATCGTTTCCAGGCCTTTGACCATTTTGGTTGCCCTCCTCTGGACACGTTCCAGTTTGTCAGTGTCCTTCTTGAATTGTGGTGCCCAGAACTGGACACAGTACTCCAGGTGTGGTCTGACCAGAGCAGAATACAGTGGCACTATTACTTCCCTTGATCTAGATGCTATACTCCTATTGATGCAGCCCAGAATTGCATTGGCTTTTTTAGCTGCCGCGTCACACTGTTGGCTCATGTCAAGTTTGTGGTCAACCAAGACTCCTAGATCCTTTTCACATGTACTGCTCTCAAGCCAGGTGTCCCCCATCTTGTATTTGTGCCTCTCATTTTTTTTGCCCAAGTGCAATACTTTACATTTCTCCCTGTTAAAATTCATCTTGTTTATTTTTGCCCAGTTCTCTAATTTGTCAAGGTCGTTTTGAAGTGTGATCCTGTCCTCTGGGGTGTTAGCCACCCCTCCCAGTTTGGTGTCATCTGCAAATTTGATCAGGATGCCCTTGAGTCCATCATCCAAGTCGTTGATAAAGATGTTGAATAAGACCGGGCCCAAGACAGAACCCTGTGGCACCCCACTAGTCACTCTTTTCCAGGATGAAGAGGAACCATTGATGAGCACCCTTTGGGTTCGGTCAGCCAGCCAGTTACAGATCCACTGAGTGGTAGCATAGTCAAGACCGCATTTTACCAGCTTCTTTACAAGAATATCATGGGGCACCTTGTCAAATGCCTTGCTGAAATCAAGGTAGGCTACATCCACTGCGTTCCCTTCATCTACCAGGCTTGTAATTCTGTCAAAAAACGAGATCAGGTTAGTCTGACATGACTTATTTTTCAGAAATCCATGCTGACTATTGGTGATCACAGCATTCCTTTCTAGGTGCTCACAGACTGTTTGCTTAATGATCTGCTCCAGAATCTTCCCTGGTATTGATGTCAGACTGACTGGGCGGTAATTATTTGGGTCCTCTCTTTTCCCCTTTTTGAAAATAGGGACAACATTTGCCCTCCTCCAGTCTGCCGGGACTTCGCCTGTTCTCCAGGAATTTTCAAAGATGACTGCCAGTGGTTCTGAGATCACATCTGCCAGTTCTTTTAATACTCTTGGATGCAGTTCATCTGGCCCTGGAGACTTGAATACATCTAAACTAGCCAAATATTCTTGTACTATCTCCTTAGTTATTCTGGGCTGTGTTTCCTTTGCTGAATCATTTGCTCCAAATTCTTCAGGTCGGGCATTGTTTTCTTTATCGGAGAAGACTGAGGCAAAGAAGGCATTGAGTAGTTCAGCCCTTTCTGTGTCCCCTGTTTGCATTTCACCATCTTCTCCTCTGAGTGACCCCACTGTTTCTTTGTTCTTCCTTTTGCTACGAACATACCCATAAAAGCCTTTTTTGTTGCTTTTAACCTCTCTAGCAAGCCTGAGTTCATTCTGTGCTTTAGCTTTTCTGACTTTGTGTCTACATCACCAATGTGTCACCAAGAAGGAGTGAATCTTGCATGGTATCAGGAGTCCATTATTCAATAAAACTATTTAGACCTATCCTTTCCTGAAGATGGGCTTTGTGAACACCTGACTTCTGCAAACTTCATCAAGGGATATCTGTCTGGTCCATTGTTATCTTTTCCCTTGTGAGGTGTGAGGTGTGGATGATCATCTTCATCAATTGATAGACTCCTACTCTATGCCTCAGGGATTATGGAGGCAGGGGAAGCCCTGGATTCCCCACTTCCAGAGGAGTCATTAGCCATTGGAACCAAGGAAATGGGGCAAACTGTTGAATTTTGGTGATTATTTGATTCTATATTGGATAGTCAGGGGAAACACTACAATACATGGTATCCACTTATTGCTACAGTTTTATACACTACTTTTTAGAGGCTGTGGTGGGGACTTGGGATTTTGGGGAAGTCATTTAGCTGCCCCCCCCCCCGGTTTTAACACACCCTTTAAGTAAAACAAAGGTAAGTATTTACATGTTCCTTTTTCCCAGTGCAATCCATTGAGGTTGGATGTGCTGTTGGGCTCGGAATGAATACCTGTCTGGCACTCAGGTACCAGGATGTCGCAATTATCACCCAGGGAGTGGTCTGCTGAGTATGTGGTCTCACACTTCAGGGATTATGGCTGCCCCATGCCATATCCCAAGCTTCTCCTCTGGTAGCCATTTTCCTTCTGATTAGAACAATGTTGGAATGGTGTAAATCCATAATTATAGTGATTTTATATGAATTTTATATGAATTTCAAGTTTTCCCATTGAGCCAGTACATAGATACATTTATCAGTGAATTGTTACATTTACAGATAGGTAGCCGTGTTGGTCTGCCATAGTCAAAATAAAAAAATTCCTTCCAGTAGCACCTTAAAGACCAACTAAGTTAGTTCTTGGTATGAGCTTTCGTGTGCATGCACACTTCTTCAGATCTGAAGAAGTGTATCTGAAGAAGTGTAAGGTAAAGGTAAAGGTACCCCTGCCCGAGCGGGCCAGTCTTGACAGACTCTGGGGTTTGTGCACCCATTTCACATCTATAGGCCGGGGGCCAGCGCTGTCCGGAGACACTTCCGGGTCACGTGGCCAGCGTGACAAAGCTGCATCTGGCGAGCCAGCGCAGCACACGGAACGCCGTTTACCTTCCCGCTGGTAAGCGGTACCTACTTATCTACTTGCACCCGGGGGTGCTTTCGAACTGCTAGGTTGGCAGGCGCTGGGACCGAGCAGCGGGAGCGCACCCCGCCGCGGGGATTCGAACCGCCGACCTTTCGATCGGCAAGCCCTAGGCGCTGAGGCTTTTACCCACAGCGCCACCCGCGTCTGAAGAAGTGTATCTGAAGAAGTGTGCATGCACACAAAAGCTCATACCAAGAACTAACTTAGTTGGTCTTTAAGGTGCTACTGGAAGGAATTTTTTTATTTTGTTACATTTAGTAATGTGCAGCGGTGGCTCTTTGTCTTTGCCTCGTAGTGCGGAGAGGCAAAGCTGGGGGGGGGGCGTCTCATGGAATAAAACCAAAATAAATAAACTAAAGGCATGTGAATGTGCAGAAGGGAGGGACTGTAATTTTTTACTGAAGAATGCAAAGTTACCTTCCCTATAGCAAGGGAAGGTAAATGAAAGTATTCAAATGCCCAAAGTCACTGTATCAGCCAGATTCACTTGTGGGTCTTCGAATATATTCCTCTTTGCTTAAAAAATGAATTAAGTCAGACCAAACAGGTACGAAATAGTCCTTTTTCCTTTGACCCTGAGGACTCTCAGCTTATCAGTTAGTTTTCCCAGCAGGGCAATCTCCCACGCTTCAGTGTACCAAGTAGTAAAATTGGCCCATCTAGTTTTTCCCAAAACTCTAGCGGTGGTGCCCTTTCAAGGCTTTACAATGCAGATTTTGGTTACCCTCATCAGAAGTAGGTAAAAGTGCTAAAACTGAGAAGCTGGGATAATGTGGCAGTTTAAGATCTTAGTGGTATTTTTGAACAACTGCTCCCTCTGTTCTAGCTCAGCTGATGCACAGCTGCCAGACAGGTCCCTATCCCAAAGTCCCTGTTGCAGGAAGGGAGCCTGAGGAGCTGAGGCAGATGGTGTTGGCAAAGGACTGGGTCCTAGACTTGATGGACAAAATAGAAACCGATGAATCCCTGTGCCTGGATGGCATCCACTCCAAAGAACTCAGATGCAAAATTGCTGCTTTTTAAAAAAACAAAAATGTACGACTGGCCCCTCAGATCAGCCTCCATCACTGAGGACTGGGAATTGGCCAGTGTAACACCATATTCCAAAAGGGATCCATGGGTGGGGCTTTTGGAAATTACAGGCTTGTTAGCTTAATGACTGTGCAGAGGAAATTGATGGAAAGCATTATTATAGAAGAACAAGCCTTGCTGAAGCAGAGCCAGGATGGCTTCTGCCTGGAAAGTCCTGTCCTGCAAACCTTTTGAAGTTCTTTGACGTGTCAACAAGTATACTGGCAGAGGTGGTTCTGTCAACGTTGTCTTTAGCAGGGCTTTCTTTCAGCCAGAACTCAGCTCCAGCACCTCTCAAGTGGGCACCATTGCCATTATAAGATAATAAGGGACGCATTCAGAGTGAGTTCCAGCACCTCTTTTTCTAGAAAAATAGCAATGGTCTTTAGGCTTTCAAAAAGTTTTTCATGGGAAGCAGAGAGCAGGAATAAATGGACCGTCCTCCCAATGAATAGCTCCAAACCGGGTGAATTGGGAGTCAAATGGCAAATGCAGACCATGCAGTGCATGCACACCAGAGCAAAAAAATTGACCTTCATATAGATGTGAACAGGGTCTGAATTGGCGATGACCAACCAGGAACAAGAATTTGGGGTCCTAGCGGAAAGCATGATGCAAGACACTCAGGTTGGAAGTTGCTCCCCTCCCCACCACACTGACATGAAGAGCTTCAGCTGTTGAACTTCTGCCAAGCCGGTTGCTGTTAGAGGCCCAGGAGGAAATGTTGCACCTCCTGACTTCAGTCCAATGTGCACTTTCTTGGGAGCAAGTCCTGCTGTATCTGGCAAGGCTTGCCTTCAAGCCACCACACACAGGATTGCACAGGGCGGAGGGTGCTTAGCACCTGCCACAAGGCGGGCTCTTTGGGCTCATCGCCAACAGCTAAGAAGAGCTGGATTCGCCATTCAGGGTTAATGCTCAAAAGCTTGCAAGTCCCTGATTAAATCGTAACAATACAAAGATGCCGCTTGATAAAGGAGGCAGTTGGTGTTTGAGTTCATTATCCACAATTAAATGAGTGACTTTGGAAGGGGCCACCTGAAATCTTGACATTTTCCAGAGTTATTCCTTTCCCTGGAATTTACTGTCAGTTCTTCACATAGCACCCAGCAGGCTCTTCTTATGTTCTTAGCTAGAAATTGGGGCTTTCGTGCTGTGGCTCCAGCTGCCTGCAACCCTCTCCTGACTGAACTGGTGCTCTTGCTTCTAGAAGCTTCCTCAGACACCTTTTCTCTCTGACAGAGCTTCCTCTGAAGTGTGACTTAGCTGTTTTACGATCCAGACTGAATTTGTGTGATCTGATCTTTTGAAGATTTGCTTTCGAACTGCTATGTATGTGTTTACTTCTATTATATATTTTGTTATGCGATATTTTCACTGTACACTGCAATCCACTTAATGGATTCTTAAATACAGGTGTATAAAACTGATCCCTCCTCAAACAACTCATTTCTTCCTCTTGGAAGATCTCCTCTTGGAGGTGAAGCTGTAGGCATGAGCTGCCTTGTGCTGAGACAGGCGATCTTGAATCCTGCACTGCAGCGGGTGGACTAGATGGCCTTCCACCTCCCAATTCCACAGTTCTATCTTGCTCAGTATCAGTTTCACTGACGGGCAGCAGCAGCTCTCTAGAGGGCTTTCCGTAGACACACCAGGGACTGAACCCGAGACCTCTTGCATGCAAGACATCTGCTCTGCCAGCCTGCCCCTTTTATTACCTACATTAAAAACCCGCCTTGATGCTGGTATTTTGGGCCAGGGCCACTATCCAAGCATTGCCAGGACAGATACGCTCTGAGGATGCCCCAGAATGCCAGACCAAGTGCACAGCCCCCCCCCCCCCCGTTTATGTGGGATATGCTGGTTTTAAAAACAGCTTGTTTTAATGAGTCCTAGAATCATAGAATCATAGATTTGGATGTGTCCCCCAAGGGTCATCTAGTCCAACCCCTGCAATGCAGGAATCTCAACTCAAACATCCAGATGGGCCATCCAGCCTCTGCTTAAAATTCCTGGAAGGAGAGTCCACAATTTCCTGAAGGAGTCTGTGTTGGGAATCAAGCCTTTATCATGAGAAACTGGCCACTCTCCAGGCACCCGGCTTGATCTCCGGTTGACCTCCCTGTCTGCATTCCCCGGCAGGATACAGGCTAGGTCGACGATAGGCGATCCTTCTCAGCGTGAGAAGAACACCCCCCCCTCTTTCCTGCCCCCCCCCGGGCAGGGGAAAGAGATAGACAGAAACGTATTTACATGCCTTTATTTCTGTCTTTGCAGCATTACAGAAAACACGTCTGCTCTCTTCAAACTCCAACAGCCGAGAGACAAACTCCTCCCGTACTTCCTGTACAGCTCATATTACACTCTGAGCTAATTCCGGTGCTTCGCACTGTGAATAGACTGTCCCTCTGTTTCCCACGGAACAGTCCCAACATTCCCATTATGTTTTGCTTTCAAGCTACCAGCTCGCGGCCGCATTGCTTCTATATCGTAACATACTCCCCCATATGAATCAATGTGCGCTGCGAGCAAAGCGTGATCCAGAGAAGAAAACAAACAGTTGTTATACATATAACATTCCCCTGTTGTTTCAGTTCCACCCTTGGAACTACCCGCCACTGGTTTCCCCAGTGTACCTCTCTGGTTGTCTGACTTCCAAGGAATGAGTCCATCTGCATTACCTTGGCTTGGGAATGTAGTGTTACGCTTAGCAACTCTCTGTTGTGTCTTTGTCTCTGACTTCGACACAGCTTCAACCTGTCTTGAGTTGTCAACAATAGTAACACTTGCTACAGCTGAGTTTGCAAACTCTTTTGCATACCTCTTGGGTGGTACACCCTTTGTAACTCTCTCAGACCTACGTATGAGGTGCTGATCCTCTCTGCTCACTGGTTCAGTCTCAGGACTCTTTGGAGAACCAGTTCCAATAGTAAACAGTGGTTCATCCTTCATCTGTGAAGGTCTATCCATTGTATGAGATTTCCTCTCAATGACTGTGTCAACTGAGCTCTTTGAGCTATCACTGTCACTCTGAGTACCGCTGTTATCAGTAAAATCATCATCATCATCATCTGAATTGTCCTCAGTGGGAAATGTGTGAACAATTACTCTCTCCTGTTCAGGAGCACTCTCTAGAAATTTCGTGAGAATCACCTGACCAGATTCAGACAAAATTACTCTGTAGAGACCCTTTTCATAACCCACAAAAATGCCTCTAGCATTCTTTACTCCACCTGGAGCTTCAGTCTTCACATGAGACCCAAAAACCTTAAAATGGGCAACAGAAGGTTTTCTGTGGAACAGCTTCTCAAAAGGAGAACTTCCCAAATCTTTTGAAACCTTTCTCAACCAAGTGTAACAATAACACATTAACGACTCCGCCCAATATTCATGTGGCAAATGTGAACTCAGCAATTGCGCCTTCATCCCATTTTGCAATTCTTTGTTCACTTGCACACAGACACTTTTATTCCATGCTTCTGCAGAAACAGCAGTCTTGTGCCTTATCCCTTTCTTATCCAGGAAATCCTGAAAATCCTGTAAAAGAAAAACTGGCTTTTCATCTGTGAAAAGACTATCAATGTTAGCATCATGAACATTTTTAACCTTGTCACAAAACTCTTTAAACCTTTCTAAGGCTTCTTGTGGTTTCTGCAGTGTATATACCCACACATAATGAGAGAAATAATCCACACACACAAGATAATATCCAGTTACAGATGGGTAGCCGTGTTGGTCTGCCATAGTCAAAATAAAAAAATTCCTTCCTGTAGCACCTTAAAGACCAACTAAGTTAGTTCTTGGTATAAGCTTTCGTGTGCATGCACACTTCTTCAGATACACTGAAACAGAAGTTGCCAGATCCTTCTATATATAGAGAAGGTGGGGAGGGGTATTACTCAGAAGGGTGGTGGGAATCGGAGATTGGCAGATAGCTGAGATGAGCCTGATGAGCATTGCCTCTAGATGGTGCTAGAGGACCAATCACATCAGCATACACTTGCTGAAAAGCTTTGCTTACTTGCGTCGTCTTCTTGACGTTTTTCGACACACCTGCGAGAGAAATCATGTTAGAATCAGATGCATTATAATTCATGCAATCACTTTGATCAAAAGTCAACAAATACAGTCCATCTCTCTCTCTGGCAGAAAGATACAGCTCTCCATCTTTGAAGATTTTGCAGCTTTCTCTATCATAGGACAAAGTCAGTCCTTTCTTTGTGATCTGCGAAACACTCAGCAGATTGAACTTTAAATCAGGAACCAAATACACATTGTTTATAGTCAAGTTGAGACTTTCAAGATACACAGTTCCAAACCCGGTCGCTTTCAGCTCCTGACCGTTGGCCTGCTTCACAGTGAAGCTTTGCTTCTTAAACGTTGAAAACAGATCTCTGTGCAATGTCATGTGCTGTGTGCATCCCGTGTCCAAAATAAAAGTGTTTTCCACTTCTGGTGTGGCTTTTAGTGACATCAAAGCCATAGCTGGTTCCACTTGGGACTTGGTACGACTTTTGCCTGACGCCTCAGGTTTTGCAGAGCTTCCCCTAGCTCCTTTCTGCTGACGTGGCCTCTTACAGTTCCGCTGAGGATGCCCAGGTTGTCCACAATTGTGACAACAAACAACGTTCAGAGCTTCAGCTTGCTCTTTCCTTGCAATGGCAGTTGGGGCGCTACAACTCCGAGCTTCTCTCCCCCTGTCAGCAACATCCATTGCAGCAAGTACAGGAACAGCAACAGTTCCTTCACTCCCCCTTTTGGGGTCAAAGCTCTCCTCAGCTTTCGATGAGCTTTTAGGAATTCGGCCAGCACCATCTTGGCTCCCCCCTTCTGGGGTAGTACACTTTCGGCTCTTGCTTCTCACTCCAGCTTCACAAGCTTTTCGGAACTCCTGAGAGAACAAAGCCATCTCAATCTCAAGCCTCAGCTTTCAGCAGTGAGCTTGTAAAATCCAAGAGTCTTTGGCTGTTTACTGCCTCACACCTGGCAGCTAAACACAGGCTGTTTGGAAAGTCCCTCCAAGAGCAGTGAGATTAGACAAAACAAACGCTGTTTTCCAGCCTCTCACAGTCCCAGCCCCTCTTCCGTTGTTGGCCAGTAACTTTCCACTGTACTGTTGTTTCATTGCTTAGCAACTGGACATTCCAGGCTTATCAAGACTCAGGTATGCGAAATATGTGGCTCTCTTTCAGTGCTGGTTTCATCCAAAAGCAGACACTCAGTGAACCGAAGAATGCTTCAATTCGCGTTCACTCTCACAGCCATAAAATCAGCATACCTTAGGGGTTCCGTTGCTCATCATAAACACCTCCTCCGGCTCAGCCATCCTTGTAGCTTCGATCCGCCCGCTACCATATCTTCCTTATCTCCTTGCAGAGGATGTACGATCCATCAACCTCTCTTGTTGCTTTCATGGATCAAAACCATCGGCTCGTTGCTACCAGATGTTGGGAATCAAGCCTTTATCAGGAGAAACTGGCCACTCTCCAGGCACCTGGCTTGATCTCCGGTTGACCTCCCTGTCTGCATTCCCCGGCAGGATACAGGCTAGGTCGACGATAGGCGATCCTTCTCAGCGTGAGAAGAACACCCCCCCTCTTTCCTGCCCCCCCCCCCCGGGCAGGAGAAAGAGATAGACAGAAACGTATTTACATGCCTTTATTTCTGTCTTTGCAGCGTTACAGAAAACACGTCTGCTCTCTTCAAACTCCAACAGCCGAGAGACAAACTCCTCCCGTACTTCGTGTACAGCTCATATTACACTCTGAGCTAATTCCAGTGCTTTGCACTGTGAATAGACTGTCCCTGTTTCCCACGGAACAGTCCCAACATTCCCATTATGTTTTGCTTTCAAGCTACCAGTTCGCTGCTGCATTGCTTCTATATCGTAACAGTCTGTTCTATTGTTTTGTTTTTGTTTGTTTTTTAAAATATTTTTTAAAGGATTTTCTTGTTTTACAGAAGTGTAGTGCCTCGTATTTTTTTTCATGTAACATTTATACAAATCCGTTTCATTTGTTGAGGCATTAGGGGGAGAAGAAGAAGGGGGAAAAAAGAAAAAAGAAAGGGGGGTGGAGAGAGGGAAGATGGATAGGGGTGGGGTCGGGTGGCGGTGTTTCTATTATGTTTAATGTATGTAGAGTTTGGTGTCAGCGTTGCTTGTGTTGTTCACTTGTGTTCCTTTGGTGGTGAGAGAGGTTGGGGTTGGCCTAGGGTGTGATTGTTTGCTTGTGATTGGCTGTGGTGATCTTTGTTTTCATGTGTGGGTGAGGTGGGTGGGTGTTTTGGATCAGGTTAGCCATATTGATTTGTATGCTGTTGGTGGATTATTGTCATTGTCCTGTTGGGCTCTGTATGTGATAAAGGGGAGCCATACCGGGGTGAAGGCGTCTTCTTCTGTTTGTCCCCATGTCAGTTTCAGTTTATTAGTTAATTTTTCTAGTAGGGCTGTTTCCCATACTATTTGGTACCATTGGTCCATGCTTACTCCTGACAGGTCTCTCCAGTGTCTGGTTATGGTGTTTCTGGCTGCTGAAAGTAGGTGGGTTATGAGTTCTTTGTGGTGTAACTGGGCATTGTTGTCTTGGAAGATGTTTAGTAGGGCCAATTCTGGGGTGATGTCTATTACTTGCTTAGTTATTTTACATATTTCTTGTATGGCTGTTGTCCAGAATAGTTGGGTTTTGGGACACTCCCACCACATGTGGAGGTATGTGCCTGTGGAGGTGACCCTCTCCAGCATTTTGGTGAGGTTCCTGGGTGTATTAGCGCTAGTTTCCTTGGTGTTAGGTACCACCTGCAGGTGAGTTTCAGAGTGAGTTCTTTTCTTTTCGTTGATATGGATTTAAAGGGGGGTTTAGACCACATTCTGGTCCATTGAGTGGGGTTAATCTCATAGCCTATGTCATTCTCCCATTGTTTTTTGATTGCGTCTAAGGGATTTGCGGGATTTTGGAGTAGTATTTTGTATATTGTGGATACCGTCCCTTTACCATTTCCCTTTGTTGTTAGGAGGAGGTTTTTGAAGGTTGTCAGGGGCCTAGTTGCTGCTGATTTTACTGTTGGGTTGTTTAAGAGGGCATGTAGTTGGTGTTGTGTTAACCAGGGCATTTGGGTGTCTTCTAGTTTGTCTTGTATTTCTTGTGTTGACAAGGGTTTGTTATTTTTATAAAAGTCTATTAGGCGATATAAGCCTTTGGATCGCCAAGCTTTTATCTTGAGGTTTTGTGCTGCATGGTGGAATAATGGGTGGTACGCCAGGGGGATTAGTGGGGATGGGGTTGGGGATAGTTTGCCTATTTGTGTTTTCCATGCTTTGAGCATGGTCTGTGTGTACCTGTTAAGTGTTGTGGGAATTTTCTTTAGTTTATTTGGGAGGAGTGGGTATGTTGTGGTGCAGGTGTTTTCAATTGTGTCCCTCTCTAGGTGTACCCATTGTTTTGTCTCATCTTCTAGTGTATATGGGATTATATGGCGTATTTGGTTGGCATTGTAATATGTTTCTATGTTGGGGATTCCCCACCCTCCTTCTGAGGTGGGGAGGTGCAGATATTTGGGGCTTATTCTTGGTTTTTTATGTGAGAAGATGAAAGAGTGTAGTTTTCTCTGCCAACTGCGAAGTTGGGTTGGGGGGATCCAGATTGGGAGGGTTTGGAATAGGTAGGTTAGTTTGGGGAGTGTGATCATTTTGATCAGGGCTATTTTGTCTGAGAGAGTGAAGTTCATGTTCCATCTCTTTAGGTCTTTGTTAATTTGTCGCCACAGGGGCTTGTAGTTGTGGAGGTACAATTTATTGAGGTTTCTGGTTATTTGTAACTGTCAGGGTTACTTCCAGATCCTAGCTCACAGAGGATCACGCTAGCCAGCGATCGTCAAATAAAAGTCTTTATTGAGTTACAGTCTCCATTCTCGAGCTGCTGCGTGCAACCCTACGTCTTATGCTTAGATCGGCGAAGCTCCGTCTGAGTCTCCGCCCCTTGCGCACCAACTTAATATCCTAGCCCTGCTCCACCTTTTCCGCCTGACAGTTCTCCTCTGGGTCCCTCTGCCCCCCTGGGTCTCTTCCTTCCGGGATTCTTCTGACGCTGACCCCCCTGACTCTCCTGTCTCCTTGCGCCGGGCTTTAGGACCTGGCTCCCTTTCCGGGCTGCCTACTGCGCCACCTTCCTGTGCATTTGAACTTGGCGCGCGCGCCCAACCTTCCACCTTCCGTCTAACCGTCACTTCGCTCCCCGATGAAGGTGTGGCCACTCCTGACTCGTGCCCTCCCTCCTGTTGCGAGCTGCCAGCGCTTGATCCCTGGCGCTCTTCCTCTTTCCTACTCTCTGGCGGTGACGCTGGTCCCGATTTCCAACTGCTTCCCTCTGAGTCCCCTCTGGCTCTATCTTCCTGGGGTGTCCCCCTAGTCTCCCCCCTTGCCCTGGCCACTGGTGCTCCTTTTTGTGAATCTTCTGATTCACTGGAAAGACTCGGAGATCTCGGGTCGTCGTCATCACTCATCCTTTCTTCTGCCTCCTCCCCCTCGCTCTCTGTTTCCTCCCTTGCCCTCGCCTCTGCTCCTGAACCCCTGACATCCATCCCCCCTCGAAGCCCCCTCTTCCCCCCTCCCCTCCTTCCGGTGCGGGAGCTGGGTGCTGCAGTGTCAAGGGGACGAATGTCGGGTACAGTTCGCTTCCCGTGGCGGGCCTCCATCCGAAGTCTTCCGGTTCTTCCTCCCTGCTCTCGTCGACGACGGTCACCTCTGCTTCCATCTCTGTGCCGCCGTGCTCGAAACCCTGGTCGTCCCCGAAAACGTCCATGTCCATCTCTCCCTCGCTTCCTTCTGGAGGCGTTGCTCGTCCTGGACCCTCCAGCCACTTTCTGCGCCACTGCTCCTCTGGTCGATCATCCCACCAATACGAGGGTTCTGAAGCAGATCCCGAGGGTGACCCCTCCGGGGAACGGGCGTCTCGTGTCGGTTCCTCATCCGAGTCGAACCCCCGGAACGTGCTGGCTGAAAGCGTGGGCGTGAAAAGCCAGTCGTCGAAAAAGTCCGCTGGCATTGGCCTATGGGGGAAGAGGGCATGAAACTCTTCCTTGAGCAGAGGTTCATCTAAAGCGTAGCCCGGCACCCAGCTGTTGGCACTGGCCGGGGTGCCCTCCTTAGCGAGAAGGTATTCTACCCCCTCTTCCCCCCATCTGGAGTCCAAAATCTCTGTGACTTCGTTGAGGCGCACCTCCTGTGCCACTCCCCGTTGCCTGGGTCCCTCTCGGAGCGGACTCGGCGCCGTTCCGGGTTCCTGAGCACCGATCTGTGGAATACCGGATGCATTCTGGAACCCTCCGGAAGCGCCAGCTTGAAAGCCACCGGGTTGACCTGCTCTTCGACTTGGTAGGGCCCCAGTTGCTTATGCCCTAGTTTCTTCTTGGCCAACGACCTGGCCGGCACTGCGTGGGCTGCTAACCAGACCCAGTCTCCCACATGGATCTCTTCGCCAACCCTTCTGTGTTTGTCTGCCTGCACCTTGTATGCGTGTTTGGCCAGCTCCAGGTGCTGCCGCAGCTGATTGTGGACCTCCTGCAACTCCGACGCGAACGCATCTGCTGTCTGCGGCTCCCCCTCCACCAGTCTTTCCAGTCCCGGGAAGGTTCTGGGGTGCCTCCCGTTGTTGGCGAAGAACGGCGTGACCCCCGTGGACACGTGCTTCGTGTTGTTGTAGGCGAACTCGGCGAGAGGCAGGTAATCCACCCACGTCGCAGGCTGTTGATTCGCATAGCATCTCAGGTACTGCTGCATGATGGCATTGACCCGCTCCGCTTGCCCGTTGGTCTGCGGGTGTCTCGCCGACGCCAGGTTGATCTTGACGTTTAGGAAGCCCATCAGCTTCTGCCAGAAATTCGAGATGAACTGCCTCCCGCGGTCGGACAGAATAGACCGTGGCAGACCGTGAACCTTGAACACGTGGTCTATGAACAGTTTGGCGGTTTGTTCCGCCGTGGCCACCTTCGCACACGGGATGAAATGTGCCATCTTGGAGAACAAGTCCACCACCACCAGCACGGCCGTCTTGCCCCTCGAGCTGGGCAGATCCGTGACGAAGTCCAGGGCGACTCTCTCCCATGGCTCGACCGGAGTTTGCAGCGGTTCCAACAGTCCGGCCGGCGGTCTGTGCACTGGTTTGGCCCTCTGGCAGGTGTCGCACCTCGCCACGTAGTCCGCGACCTCCCCTCTCATTCCGGGCCACCAGAAATCCCTGGCGACTAATTCCACCGTCTTCTCCTTGCCAAAGTGCCCGGCAGTGGGCGCGTCGTGCAGCTGATGCAGTACCTTGGCGCGAAGTTCGTCTCCCGGCACGTAGATGGCCCCTTTGCGGATGAGCAATCCATCTCTCAGCTGGAACCCGTCGGTCGCTGCCGTGCCCCTTTGCATCTCTGCCATCTTTGCTTGCGCGAAGGAGTCATTCTGCAACGCTCGTCGCACCGCCTCCAGGTCCACTGTCGCCGCAGCGCACGCCCACACTGTTGGTGCGAAGATGTGCATGGCGGCCGCTGGCGTGGCGTCCTCCAGATACTGTGGCTTACGGGAGAGCGCGTCCGCCATGATGTTGGTGTCCCCCGGGACATACTCTATTCGGAAGTCGAAGTTCGCAAAGAACTCAGCCCAACGTATCTGCCTCTGGTTCAGGAACTGTGCCGTGCGCCAGTGCTCCAGATTCTTGTGGTCCGTGCAGACCTGCACCGTGTGCTTGGCTCCAATCAGGAAGTGCCTCCATGCTTTGAACGCTGCATGAATAGCCAGCAACTCCCTGTCCCAGATGGTGTAGTTCTGTTCGGACTTGCTGAGCTTCCTGGAGTAAAACGCTCCCGGCCTCCAAACCCCCTGCGGGTCCTTCTGCAGCAGGACTGCTCCGACGGCCCTGTCCGAGGCGTCTGTTTCAACTCTCATCGGCCTGCTGGGGTCGACATGAAGTAGCTGTTCTTCCGACGCGAAAAGACGCTTGAGTGCCTGAAAGGACTGCTCCGCCTGCGCTGTCCAGATGAACTTCTTTTTCTTGGAACTGAGCGTGTCCGTGATGGCCGCTGTCTGCATAGCGAAGCCTTTGATGAACTTGCGATAGAAGTTCGCGAAGCCGACAAACCGTTGGACCTCCTTCTGGTTGCGTGGGCTTTTCCAATCCAACACCGCTCGAACCTTGGCGCTGTCCATGGCGAGCCCCTTGTCAGACAACTTGTAGCCCAGGAAATCCACCTCTGTCACGTCGAATTGGCACTTCTCCAGCTTGGCGTAAAGCCTATGTTGCTGTAGCCTGCTCAGCACTTCCCTGACGTGTCTGTCATGCTCCTGCTGCGATTCCGAAAAGATCAGGATGTCATCCAAGAAACAGACGCACGTTTTGTAGAGGAGCCCCGCCAACACGTGATGCATGAAAGCTTGAAAAACGTGGGAGCCATTTTGCAATCCAAAAGGCATAACCCTATATTCGTAGGTGCCCAAGGGCGTGAACATGGCTGTCTTCCACTCATCTCCTTCCCGCATGCGAATGAGGTTGTACGCCCCTCGCAGGTCCAACTTGGTGAACACGCTGCCCTTGCGTACTTTTGCGAGGAGGTCGTCGATTCGGGGCATGGGGAAGTCCGATGGCTTGGTGACACTGTTCAAAATGCGGTAGTCCACTACGAGTCTTTTTTGGGGCGTGTCTCGCTTCTTCACAAAGAATACAGGACTGCCCCCCGCTGCCTGGGACTCTCGGATGAAACCGCGCTCCAAATTATGATCTATGAACTCTTTGAGTTCCTGCAGTTCGTCTTCAGACATGGAATACAGCTTCCCTTTGGGCAGCGCCGCCCCTGGCAGCAGGTCAATCTTGCAGTCATATGGTCTGTGGGGGGGTAGCTTGTCTGCCTCCTTCTCGCAGAAAACCTCCAAAAATTCTGCGTACTTGTGGGAAACCGCTTGCAGCGTGCCTAGCTGCAGCTGTGACTCCTCTTGCTCCCCTTCCTGCTGGGGCATGATGCAGTGTTCAGCACAAAAGGAAGAGCCGAAGGTCAGCTGCCTCTGGTACCAAGCCAGCGTCGGGCTGTGCTTGTCCAGCCAACTCATGCCCAATACAATAGGCGTGTCCGACAGTTGAGTGACGTTGAAGCTGATGATTTCCCTGTGATTTCCAAGCCGCAGCACCATAGGTGGCGTCTGCTTCACCACTTGCCCCCCTAGCAGCTCCCTGCCATCCACCGTGACAACCTGCAGGGGCAGCGTGGCAGGCAGCAACTGTATAGCGTGCCGGTCGACAAAGTCCTGCCCTATGAAGTCTGCATTGCTTCCCGAGTCGACGGTGATTGGCACGTCCATGGTGATTCCATTGGGTAGCTGGAGCGATGCGGTGAGCCTCACTACTGGCTTGGGCGGGAGGGGGTCCATGGGCGGTAAAATCTCTGGGGACTGCTTCACTGACACGTCTGGCTGGGCCCCAGTGCCTCTTCCTCCAGCCAGACATCGTCGTTTCCCTGCTGTGGTTCTCCGTGCTGCGTTGCTGCAGTCACCATTGCTGAGGCTGCAGTGTGCTTGTGGAACCTCCGGGGACACTCTTTCGCCATATGCCCTGGATCTTCGCAGATATAACACTTCCTGTTCCCTCTAGGAGGCTTCGCTTTCACTGCTGCCGGTGCTAGGGCTCTGGCTGCTGACTGAGCCCTTGCACTCCCAACCTCCATCGGTTCCACCCCTCCCCCTGTTGGAGGCGTGGATTGCACACGCGCTGCTTCTCTGGGAAGGAAGGAGGAGCCCCTGGCTGGTTCGCGCCCGCTGCGCCCTTCGTCCCTGCTCCACGGACGTTCTTCCAGCCGCACCCCCACTGCCAGCGCCCTCTGAACGATCTCCTGCGTGGTCCGGGGTCTCTCCCCCCTCGCAATCTCATCTTTGACCGAGTTGTGCAAGCCCTCCCAAAAAAGGTCTCTGACAGGAGCCGAATCTCTGTCCCATTCCAGGGCACTGACCAAAGCGAAAAAGCGGGCATGATACTGCCTTACGCTGGCCCTCCCTTGCCTTAGTCCATGCACCTCCTTTCGGGCAATATCCACGTCAATGCTTGATAAAAAACAGCCATCCATCGCTTTAATAAAGGCGTCCGCATTTTGGAGCGCAGGATCCTTATCTCTCCACAAATTGCGCAGCCATGCTTTAGCGTCTCCATGCAAATGGGACATGATGAACCCCACTTTCTCTTGTTCATCTCTAAAGTCTTTGTGCAGCAGTTGCAGTGCACACATTACATCTGCTCTAAAGTTGGGGTACTGTTGCAAATTCCCATCGAAGTGAGAGACCAGACCGCCTGTGCGTCTCCCCAACCCAATCCCCTCTGGTTTGGGTGTCTGTTGCCCTTGCTTCGTAAGCACGTCCAACCTGACCTGGAGATCCCTGTAGGCGGCAGCTGCTTCTTCCTCTCTCTTCCTGGACGCCAGCGCCTCGGCATTCAGTCGTGAAACTGCTTCTCTGAGTTCCGTTATTTGCTGTTCGGCCGTCATATTGTCTGCCGTTCGTGAGCTCTCTTGTAGGCACCCGCTTTCTCTCCTCTCCGCGAGGCCGTGGATGCCCACAATTTGAAGGGACGGAGCTTACTGTCAGGGTTACTTCCAGATCCTAGCTCACAGAGGATCACGCTAGCCAGCGATCGTCAAATAAAAGTCTTTATTGAGTTACAGTCTCCATTCTCGAGCTGCTGCGTGCAACCCTACGTCTTATGCTTAGATCGGCGAAGCTCCGTCTGAGTCTCCGCCCCTTGCGCACCAACTTAATATCCTAGCCCTGCTCCACCTTTTCCGCCTGACAGTTCTCCTCTGGGTCCCTCTGCCCCCCTGGGTCTCTTCCTTCCGGGATTCTTCTGACGCTGACCCCCCTGACTCTCCTGTCTCCTTGCGCCGGGCTTTAGGACCTGGCTCCCTTTCCGGGCTGCCTACTGCGCCACCTTCCTGTGCATTTGAACTTGGCGCGCGCGCCCAACCTTCCACCTTCCGTCTAACCGTCACTTCGCTCCCCGATGAAGGTGTGGCCACTCCTGACTCGTGCCCTCCCTCCTGTTGCGAGCTGCCAGCGCTTGATCCCTGGCGCTCTTCCTCTTTCCTACTCTCCGGCGGTGACGCTGGTCCCGATTTCCAACTGCTTCCCTCTGAGTCCCCTCTGGCTCTATCTTCCTGGGGTGTCCCCCTAGTCTCCCCCCTTGCCCTGGCCACTGGTGCTCCTTTTTGTGAATCTTCTGATTCACTGGAAAGACTCGGAGATCTCGGGTCGTCGTCATCACTCATCCTTTCTTCTGCCTCCTCCCCCTCGCTCTCTGTTTCCTCCCTTGCCCTCGCCTCTGCTCCTGAACCCCTGACAGTACCCCTAGGTATCTGAACTTGGTGTGGCAAAGTTTTATTTTGGTGACCTTCGTGAGTTCTTTTTGGGTGTGAGGAGGGGTGTTGAAGCACATAGCTTCTGACTTTGTAAAATTTACCTGTAGGCCCGACACCATTGCAAATGTGTTGAGTTCTCTGATTAGGGAGGTTGCTGTGCTTATGGGGTCTGGTGTTGTGACCATTAGGTCATCTGCAAAGAGCCCTAATTTATAGGTTCTGCCTTTTATTTCCACTCCCTTGATGTCTGTGGCTGCTCGGATGCGGATTGCTAGGGGTTCCAGGGCCAGGATAAATAAGAAGGGAGACAGTGGGCATCCTTGTTTCGTGCCTCTTTGGATAGCTATAGTGTTAGAGTCCATATTGTTAGTTCTGCATTTTGCTGAGGCTTGGGAGTATATTTGTTTGAGGATTTGTAGGAAGTTGGGGCCAAATTTCATGTTAGTTAGTACTGCTAGTATGTATTTCCACTCCAAGCAATCAAAGGCTTTGAGGATGTCTAGGGACATAATTGTCAATGGGAGTTTGGTTGCCTTGCTGTGTTCGATCAGGTTCAGTAGTTTCCTGATGGGGTCTGTTATATTGCGGCCAGGGACAAAGCCAGTCTGGTCTGGGGCTATTAACTTGTGTAGGAAGATTTTTAGGCGGTTGGCCAAGATTGATGTGAATATCTTGTAGTCTTGGTTTATTAATGAGATTGGGTGTATGATTCTACTTTGAGGCTGTCTTTTAGTGGTTTTGGGATGGAGACTATTTTGGAGTGGGTCCAGGTTTTGGGGATGGGGCCCCCTTTTATGATGTCGTTGAATAGGCGGGTCATGTAGGGCATCAAGGGTTCTTTGAATTTCTTATAGAATTCTGCTGTGAAGCTGTCTGGGCCTGGGGCTTTGTGTGGTTTCAGGTTTTTGAGGACCGCATCTATTTCCTCTGGGGTGATAGGGCTGTCCATGAATTCCTGTTCCTCATCAGTTAGGGTAGGCATGGTCAGTCCTGCTAGAAATGTTCTGATTTCCTTCTCTGGTGGGTTATGGGAGGTGTATAGGTTGGAGTAGAATTCTGCAAATTCTGAGGTTATTTCTTCGGGAGAGAATGTTATGTTGCCGTCTTTTTTGGTGATGCAGTGTATTATTGTTTTGAGTGCTTTTTTCCTACATCTATTTGCTAGTAATCTGGAGTTTTTCCCTCCATATTCGTAGAAACGTTGTTTAGATTATAGAATGTTGATCATTGTTTTGTTAATTTCTAGGGAGTCTAGTTCTCTCCTCAGAGTTTTTTAGATCCTGTTTGTTTGTAGTGTGATGAGAGGGCTGTGATGTCTTGTTCTATTATGCTAATTTTTGAGGAGGTTTGTTTTTTAAGGAATGTTTTCTCTTTTATGCAAGCTCCTCTGGTGACCGCTTTCATTGCGTCCAATAGGAGGGGGGTTGTTATATTGTTTACATCATTTTATTTGAAGTAGTTTTGGAGGGTTTTTGTGAGACTCTCTCTAATTTGTTTGTTTGTAGTTAGGATGGGACTGAAGGACCATGATGGGGTGGTTTGTGTTCCTTCTCCTATTTTAACAATGACTTCTACTGGGGCGTGGTCTGTGATTTTAATGTTACCTATGTTTGTTGATTCTACTGAGGGGATCAGACCCTGTGTGAGTAGAATGCTGTCCAGTCTAGACACTGTATCATGGCGTCCCGATTGGAATGTATGGCTGATGTCTCCTGGGTTTTGCTCACCCCAAATGTCATAGAGACCCCTGTTTTTTAGCATTTTTAGTAACTTGTAAGAGTTCCTGGTTGTTGGGGGTTTCCTTCGGAGGAAGGTTGCCCATGGGGTTGTGGGGTGGATATCTTTCAGGGATATACCTTTCATATTTAGATTGAGGTCCCCTCCTAGGATTGCTTCCCCTTCAGAGAAGGAGAGGAATTTGTTTAGTGTCTTCTGGAAGAATTCTAATTGTTTCGTGTTTGGGGCATATATGGAGCCGATTGTCAGTTTGATTTTGCCATCTAGTGTCCCTTTAGCGAAAATGAATCTGCCTTTTTTGTCCTTGAGGACTGTTGTGGCAATGAAGTTCAGGTCTCTACTGAGTATTATGGCTACACCACGAGCTTTCCCTGAGCCTTGTGCGACCTACTGTTGACTGAAGCGGGGGTCGCTCAGGAGTTTGCTGCCTTTGGGTGGGTTGTGTATTTCTTGTAGGAAGGTGATGTGTGGTTTCATGGTGTTTATGTATGAGGTGATGCGTTTTCTTTTGATGGGGTTTCCCAGCCCCCTCACATTTAATGTGATTGCTTTTAGGTTAGCCATCTTGCTTATCTATTATGTGGGGCGATTCCCTGCCAACCCGTTCGGGTTGTCTTGTGTCTCTCTCTTCGTGTTGTTTAAAGAACCAGTGGGGTTGCGCTGACCTAGGGTGTGATGGGTGGGGGGCTAATGGGATTAGAGTAAGATTTGAGTTAAAGAGTAGGGGGTAAGTTGTAGAGAGTTTCCTATATGTAGTCATATAGGAGTTTGTTTGGGGTATTTTAGGCCATCTGGCATTTAGCCAGTTGGTCCTAGGTCTCAGCTGGTGTGGAAGGCCGTGTTCAAGACATGCCATCCCCCCTGTTGTTTGCGATAGGGGGTGATCAGTGAGACAGTGTGAAGTGACTTTGTAACGCCGCTGTCAGGTATAAGGTTCATAAGCAATGTTGCCAATGTTATGAGCAACATTGTTGGGGTGGGGATGTGGGTGCTGGTACGCTCTGGTGCCACCATAGTGCTGGTTGGGTATCAGATTTTAGCCTGATTGTGGGTTGTGTTATTAAGGTTGGAGGAGTTGTTTTTCCCTAGTATGGAGTATGGGGGTGTTGAAGGTGTGGGTGATGGGGAATGTGGTTGAGGTCGTCTGGACTGGTGTTGGGGTGGGGATTCCTGTGGGGGTGTGGGGCTGGGGGGGGATGTTGATGGTGTTAACTAAATCTGTGTTTTTTTTGGGGGGGGAGAAAGGGGGAAAGGGGGGGAATCACCAGTCCTTCAGTTTGTGGTTTTTCCTGGTTGCTTCATTCAGCTGGGGTTGTTGTTGTTGTAGGGTTGTCCATCTGCGATGAATTGGTTTGGTTAATCTTGGTCTGGTTTCTTGTGTCGTATGGCCGGCGGGACGGTTCTGAGCATGATGCTTGCCTGTATTGGTTTGTGTTGTTGTGCCGCTTCTGTTGTTTCTTTTTCTTCTGTACCGTTGTCCAGTTGTTTGCTGTTGTTTCCTTGTGGTTGGGGCTGTCACTTGGTGGGTTTGTCGGTTGCCATTCCGGTGGGAGGTCGAGTTCAACGTTCTTTAGTAGTTGCAGAGCCTCAGGTATGTTGGTAGCCATGTGTTGTGTTGTATTGGTTGTTACAATGAGGCGGAAGGGGAAGCCCCATCGGTATTTGATCCCTGCTTGTTGGAGACACTGGGTGCATGGGCGCAGGCTTTTCCTCCGGTTTAGGGTATCCTGAGATAAGTCCTGTAAGGCCAGAATGGGGATTTCTCCATATCAAAGGTTGGTTGAGTTTCTGAGGTGGTTCCATACCTCTTCCTTCTTTTTGTAGCGTGTGAAGCATACAATGATGTCTCTTGGGGGGGCGCTGGGTTTTGGCATAGGTTTTAGGGCTCTGTGAGCCCTCTCCAAGTCATCTGCCTCAAGTTTCAGGCTTGGGATTGTGTTTTTCAGCCAGTGTATAATTAGGTCTGCTGGGCTTTTCTCCTCTGTTTTTTCAGGAAAGTTGCGGAAGCGGATGTTACAACGTCTATTGGGGTCTTCAAGGTCGGCTTGCTTAATTTTCATCTCTCTGTGTTCTGCTTCCATTTGGTTTACCAGTTCGTCCAGTTTCTTGTTCACACGTGCGTTCTCCTCCCGGTATTGCTCTATTATTCTTTCTTGCATTTGGTTCTTGTTCTCTAGGGCTTCCACTTTGGAGGTTAGATTGTTGATTAGTACCTGCATGGGAGCCATTGTGGCCTTCAGTGTTTCTTCTAATCGTGCTTCTAATCTTGCTTCCATTTCCCTTAGATCTCGTTTCGTTATTGGGTGGTCATCATCTTGAAGGGGAGTTACCGTCTTAGCATTGTTTGCCATCTCCCTGGTTGGTGTCATCTCGGTATCCCAGATGGTCTTGGTTTGAGGTTGGCTTGGCGTCCTCTTGGGATAGGGCGTGTGGTGGTTAGGAGTTGTGGCAGTGGTGATTCCTGGGTATTGTTGGGTTGCTGAGCTGATCAGGCTTTGTTGGCTGGTGGCTTTTACAGAGCGTTTGGATTAGGTGGTCATTTGTGTCACTTCTAGCCTGTGTTTTAAGAACTTCTTTAGGGCTTCTGTAGATGCCTCAGAAGTGCCGCCGAGGCGGGGGGGGGCAGGTAAGCAGAGATGGGTAGACTAACGGACAGACAGTTCATATAAAGGGAGGGGGGTTAGCAGGTAGAGATGCAAGAGATTAGAGGGGTGGGGCCAGGGGAAATATGTGTTTAGGAGGGGGTTGTATATGCCCAAAGGGGTATTGGGGTCCAGTTAAGGTGGAAGTTGGGGTTGGGAGTGCGCTCAGAAACAGAGACAGACAAATAGGCTATATGTAAAGGGTGGAGGGAGAAAAAAGGGAAGAAGAAGAAGAAGAAGAAGAAGAAGAAGAAGAAAGAAAGAAGAAGGGGGGAGGCAGGGGGAGAGGGGAGATTGGAGTAAAAGAGGAGAGAGAGAGAGAGAGAGAGAGAGAGAGAGAGAGAGTTGAAAGAGAGAGGAGAGATAGTACAGTAATATCAGCGGTATTAGAATGCAGCAGTAGTTTTAGCTATAGTATGAGGGGGGCAAATTATGATAGGGCGATATGAATGTGTGTATGTGTTTCCTTTAGGGGAAGGGGGGATGGAGAGAGGGAGGAGGGAGAGAAAAGGAGAGGAGGAGGGGGAAGGGTGGGAAAAGGAAGGAGAAGAAAAGAGAGGGGGAGAGGGGAGGGAGGGTGAGCTGCTGCAATGGTATGGGGGAAAGTCTTATTTTAAAAGAGGGGGTGGGGAAGGGTTCCCCTTTCAAAAACAAACTGACAGACAGGCTAAAAAGGGGGGTTGATTTTAAAAATATAAAAGGGATAGAAAACAAAATTGGGGATGGAAAATGAAAGGTGGGATAAAAGGAAAAAATGAGGAGGGGTGAAGATAGAGAGGGGAGAGCAAAGAGGGAGAGAAAAATAAAAAGGGGGAGTTGAGGGGGAGAGTATCAATAGCAATAGCAGTGATATGGAGGAAATTTTTGTTTTAAAAGAGAGTGGTGGTCGTAGCTGGGGGCGAAAGATTCCCCCCTCAAGAACAAGCCAACAAATAGAAAAGAAAGGGCTTTAAAAAGAGAAGGGGGAAAATTGTATGGTGTGTTTTTTTTTTAAAAAAAGAATATTTCCCCCTAATTATTGTTATTATTTTTTGTTTGTAAAAAAGTAATTAAAAATGTATGGGTAAAAGATAAAAATTAGAATTAAAGGTAAAAAAAGGGGGTGTTGTCTTTAGATAGATAGAGCTTTTAAAAAAAAATGAGTAAAGTATAGGTAAAAGAGGATAGGTAAAAGAGAGTGGAAAGTCTGGGGCGAAGTGGCAGTCCCAGGAAATGGCCTGTGGTGGTTCAGGGCTGTTTTCTGGGTACTGCCATTTTAATTCTTAAGAGGGGAGTTTGAGGTAGAAATAAAATGAGGTTTAAATTGAGGGTGTGTGTGTGTGGAAAAGTGTGTCTTTAAATAGTGTGTAGAAAAGATAGAATTAAAAATAAAGATTCAAATAAAGGGTGGCTGCAGCAGCAGTGGCGCCACTCTTTTAAAAAGAAAAATGATAAAAGTAGGTATATGGGGGGGGGAATAAAAAAGAATTTTTTTAAAAAAAAAGGGAGAGGGGGAGGAAGGAGTTAAAAAGGGGATTATAATTTTTTTTTAAAAAAAAAAAAGGAAAAAAGAAGGGAGCAGTTTCTTCCTTTCTGCTGATCTCCTTTGTCATGCGGTTTTCCTCTGTTTTCCTTGCCGCTGGAGGCCACGTGTTTTCGGAGCCTCTTTTGCCTTCCCGTGCTCACCTACCTCCCCTCTTCTTTCTCCTCGGCAGAGATGGGGGCAGCAGCGGTAAAGTTGGGGCTCCTTTTTCTTTCTTTTTCTTCTTCTTTCCCCCTTTTCTTTTTCTCCCTCTCTGCGTTAGCTCCACTGTCCTCCTGGTTTTGGAGCTCCTCTCCAGTCTGTTCTATTGTTGAATATCTCTTCCTGTCAGAAAATTATTTCTGAGGTTTCTTGCTTCCATTTGAATTTCTGCCAAGCCTAACTCCTAACTGCATCTGCTGGCCTCTCTCTCTCCCCCCCCCGCCCCCACCCACAGCAAGAGGGGGGATTGCCACACAGCTCAGGGTTCAAATCCTCACATGAAGCCAGTCTCTACCTCTCAGCCCAACCTGCCTCTCAGGGATTAATATATAAATATAATTAATAATAATAATAATAATAATAATAATAATAATAATAATAATAATTCCACCTTGACGTCCACAGGAGGTGAGGCCTGGCGACTTATGTACAACATTGACTCATGTGGCTGCCTGCCCAGCCAGAGGAGTGGCTTTCCAGCAGCTGACCTGCCTCTCCCTGGTGGTTCCCGTTCCCTGGGAAATGGAGCTTTGCTCCTCAGGTGCTCCTTTTGAGAAGGCAGTCCAGGAGGAGACACCCTCTCCTCCTCCGCCCCTTCTGCAACTGTTCAGAGTTGCTTGCCCTGCAGACAATATTGGGGCCTTCCTCCTCTTCCTCCTCCTCCTCCATGGGCTCTGCCTCAGTTGCTGTGATGGCACCAGAGATGGGGCTGGGAAGGGGCCTCTGAGGAGGCCCTGGAGGAGGAGATCTGCTTGCAGAAGTCCCTTCCCTGGCAGGTGGCCATTGAGGTGGAGATCCAGTGCAGGAAGGGAGAGTCCTCCTCTCAAGGTCCGTAGCCTGGCTGTCAGAGTCCCACTGCAAGGTCCAGAGCGGGAGGCAGGCATGTCCCTGGACCCAGGGCTTCACTGCTCCACTCCCTTCCTCCCTTCACCTGGGCTGCTCTCTGCCCCTCGCAGGTTGCGCTTGGCCTCTTTGAGGGTGAGTCACTCCCACATTCATGCCCCGTCAGCACAGACCGTCCTGCAGAGGAAGCAATGAGACACCTGGCCAAGAAGACGTCTGGGGGCTGCCGACCAGCTGCCTTTTTCTGCTTTGGACTAACCCTCCTGCTGGTGGTGAGTCAAGGGGGCAGGTGGACTGGGGGAGTAACATAGCAACATGCTCTCTAAAAATACCAGGCCTGGGTGGGGGTAAAAGCTGAATGGAGCCCTTTGGGAGGATGCAGTCTTTCGAGGGGCTGGTGGGTGTTTTGGGGGGGTGGGAGCATCGTGGTGGTTTGTGCATATCCTGGGGCTGCTGCTGGTCACTGGGCTAAGCCATGTTGCCCCCAACTAAAAAGCCCCTGCAGGGAGTGGGGAGGGCTCAGTGGGGTTGACTTTGGGGTGTGCATGTGATTGAAAAGGAATGGCGATGTGGGTCAAGAGCGGGCATCTTGCCTGTGTGGGGCCTGTTCCTGGTCTGTCCTTGCTCAGCCCCACTACTTGCATTCGCCACCAAGCCAGACAGTGTCAGACAGACGTGCAACCTGAGCGGGGGGGGGGGGTGTCCCATCCCGAAGTTCCCACAAGAACTTACAAAAGACCCATGGGGGGTGTCTCTCCTTCCTTTGAGGTTTTTAAGCAGAGGTGTGTGGCTATCTGTCTTGGATGCTGTAGTTGAGATTCCTGCATTGCAGGGGGTTGGACTATGTGAAATATAAAACACCGGCCCCAAGACTCTGGGTCCTGGGACCTTTAAATAAAAAATTGAGCAAAATTGGTGAAGCAGCAAAAAGTTAGTTTATTGATTACATATACGTTTCTTTCAAGATTTGGGCGTCCCAAAAGCAGGTACACCCCAGTTTAGTAAAACACAAGTTTATATCACCTGTTCCCCATTGGGTGGAGGCACACAGGGGTTACAGTCTTATCAGGACCGCTTAATTAAAATATTAAACTCTCTGCCCCTATTGACATCCCTCTAAATCCAGGGACCATCACTCTTAATTACCGTACTTTTACCCAAATAAGAAAGTGTGTTCTCATGCATTTACCCAAGCGATGAAGCCACATCCTGACCACCCCTTAGGCGCACATGATTTCTATCCAGTTCTACCCTACTGAAGTGTCTAAACCACATTCCAGCAGTAAGCCACCCTGTTTTCTGGCATTCTAACCCCAAGCCAGTAAAGATAAGTCCCCAAGCGAGTCTATGGTTTCTGAGTTGTTGCAACATTCTGCTCAGAAGCTGCAACTATTGGAGGCCTTTTGACCTTTTATGCTTTTGTGAAAAAGAGACATTTTTATTCCTTACAGACCAGATGACCCTCGGGGTCCCTTCCAGTTCTACGATTCTACGATTCCATGAGCTGCCTCTTGGTTTGCCTGGAGTGCTCACATTTTGCTCAGTAAAGTTTCAGGGGCAAGTGAGCTGGGTGCCAAAGGGAATGAGATGTGGAAGAGCCCATCTCTCGGGGAAAGGGGTTGGGCTGGGTGGTCTTCTGAGTTCTGAGGGGGGGGGCCTTGTGCTTTGCTGGCCACTTGGGTGGGCAGGGGGGAAATGCAAAAAGCTTGACTGACTGGTGGAGATGAGAGGGAAGTGCTGCTTAATCCCCCTCCAGCCCTTCTCAGCCAGGGTTCTGGATGTGCACATTTAAGGGACACGGCTTCCCCCCAAGGATCCTGGGAGCCATAGTTCACCCCCAACTGGACCAGATTTCCCCTCACCCAAACAAAATCCAGGAATCTTTGAGGGGAGTCGTGTGGTGCCTCTATCTAAGTTGGCAGAAGTTACTTAAACATCTTCCTTTGGGGCCAAACACACTCTGCAATGGTTTGCCCTCAGAATCCCTGCTGGATTTGGAGCTTGGAGGAGGGGATTTGTCCCCCTGCCCTCCCTCTCCCTCTGAAGGAAGAGGACTTGCAGAATTGATGGGTGTTGCTGTGTGTTTGGTGTGTGTGAGGAGCAAAGTAAGAGCAGTCCAAATTGGGAGTTAAGATTAAAAATGGAAAAGGTAGCTTTGCTTTAAAAATAAAATCAAAAACTTCCTTACAGTAGCTTCTTGTGCAGGGTCAATTTTTTGAGAGAAAATGTCTCTTGCTCCCTCCCCCAAAGGAAACTGGGAAGTTTGTGTGTGTGTGTGTTAGCAGGGGCTCTGCCTCCGGGCACTCCCCTCCCCTCCTTCCCTTTGGCTCTTCCCAGATCCTTCTTGGAAGACTCTGTTCCTGCTGGGTTGCCGCAAATATAATAAGCGGTTGTTGAGAGTATGATGGATGCTCCTTCCACTTCCGGAGCCGCACCTCAGCCTCAGATGTTTGGATTGCACCTCCCTGCCTTCCATAGTTCACTCAGCCCCACAAGGGCACCAGCGGAGCTCAACCAGGAGATGCCCTGCTCCCCTCTGCCCTGCCCCTCCCTCCTGCAGGGCTTGGGGTCCCAGTGGGCTGGAGAAGGGTCCCATCCTCAGGGTTGGGGGGGGGGGTCTGCTGAACCTTGAAGGAGCTCAGTTTTCCTCCCTTCTTGCTTCTCTCTTGACTCATGGCTTCCCGGGGCTGAGGAGAAGCAGGGTCAGCCTGGAATAATATTGAGTTGGATAATGGCTGGTGGGAAAGGGGTTAGGCAGGGACCCTCTCCTCTACACTCTGCTGCCCCCCCCGCCCTTCAGACTGCTCAGGCCAGGTAGAAACCTCCTTCTACTAAGTAAGACGTAGGAAATGCCACTAAAACAATTTTGCTTTATCCCAAAGCTGTGGAAACTTTAAAGATATTGTACACTTTATCCAAAAACGGTGTTTTTCTTGACTGAAAGTTACTCTGGCTGCTACTTCGTTCTGCAGCTCTAGCAGCACTTCTTGCAAAGAAACAGCAACGTCTTTTTCTTGTTTATTTCTCTAGGTCACTTCTGTTTTCTTCACTTCTCACTTCTCTCTCTGCCCCCCCCCCAGTCTCGTGCCGTACCCGCCCCCATTTACACGATTTTCATCTGTGGCCCCCTTGGAATATCCTGGGGGGAGGGCCCAGGGAGCCATATGGCCCCCAGTTGAGAAACACTGCGCTAAAAGATGGCCAGAATGCAGAAGCCTAATACAAAAAAGTCATAAAAATCCAAATCTGTCAGGAGCACCCATCCCTCTGCCCTTCAGCCTCACTGGAGGCACCTGGCGCACAGAGGGAATAGACACCCCCCTGCGCAAAGCCCGGGTCTGGGGTCTCTCCTTGGTAGCCGGCGGGCATCGTGGGGAGCGCGGAAAGACCCGGTGCAGGATGTGAACGGCCATGTTTATGCTGTGAAGCGCCCTGAGATATATGGATGAAGGGCGGTATACAAATTTAATTCACCACCACCATCATCTTCGAGGGTGGGGGCTGGGAAAAGAGGGGGGGTTCTCCCTTTCTAGACCTCTTTAAAATATGCTCGCGATGGCTCCTGGCCACAAAGGCTAAGCGTGGCACTCAGTGGCGTAGCGTGGGGGTGCAGGGGGGGGGGCGGCCTCACCTGGCGCAACATCTGGGGGGCGCGCTCCACGGGTTAGGGGGCGCAAAATCCACGGGTTAGGGGGCGCAAATTACTTGCCTTGCCCCGGGTGCTGACAACCCACGCTACGCCACTGGTGGCACTCTACAGAGGCAGCCCTGCCAGAAGGGGAGACGGCCCTGCGCTTGGAGCCTGCTCGCGAGTTTTCCTTCGAGGCACCCTAGAGCCAGCAGCCACAGGCTCTTCCGCCGCTCTGCTGCCCGCCTGACGGCTCTCCTTCGGTCTCCGCAGGTGCTGTACTACATCATCGCCCCCGAGGAGGAGTCCTGGGCCCAGTCGGCGCGCCCGCCCGCGCGCGCCCCCCGCCCGGCCCCGATGCCCTCCCCAGACGCCCGCGAGATGCAGGCGCTGCTCCGGCTGATCGCGTGGCCGGCTCCCGCCGAGGCCGCCGACGTGGCGTTCGCCAGCTCGACCAGCCCGGAGAAGAGCGGCTATGCGCTCCTGCACGCCCCGCGCAGCTACACGGTGGGCGACACGCTGCTGGTGCGCCTGGAGGCGCGCGACCACGCCGGGCGGCGCAAGCGCTACGGGGGCGACTTGGTGCGCGCCAAGGTGCACTCGCCGGAGCTGAAGGCGGCCGCGGCCGGGACGGTGCAGGACCACGGCAACGGCTCCTACACGCTGGCCTTCCCGCTGCTGTGGGCGGGCGCCGTGCGCGTGGCGGTGCGCCTCACCCACTCCAGCGAGGCGGTGGCGCTGTTGCGCCGCATCCGCCGCTCGCAGCCCTCCACGGTCGCCTTCTCCGGCTACTTCGCGCAGTCAGACCAGCCGGGCAAGGAAGAGGTGACCGAGTGCAACGTCCACCCGCCGCCCGGGCCAGCCTGCCAGTACGTGGACCCGGGCACCGGCGAGCGCTGGTTCTGCGTGCGGCCCCAGGCGTACCCTTGCGCGGCCCTTGTGCGCCACTCGTCGGGGCGCTACAAAAGCGTGCTGGCGCCCAGGGAGAAGGCTTTCTTTGCGAGGTGAGGGGGGCGGCGGGGAGGGTGCCAAGTCGCCCAGGAGGCTTGTTAGACAGTTCTTTCAAAGAGAGAGGTGGGGTTTTGTTTCTGCTTTTAATAAGGTTTTGTTAAAGCATTTTCATAACAGAGTAAGAGAAAATAAACTACAGTAGATGAAAACAAACAGCGAGAGAAAGAGAAGAGAAAACACCAAAGGAAAACAAAAAGAGAAAAGGAAAGGAAAGGGGGAAATGAAAAGAGGAAAACAGAGGGAAAGTAAAAAATACTTCTTATTTTTTGGCTGTCAGTTACATAAAATATTCACTCTAGAATGACCTACAACTGGCAATATTTCCCGAAACTTCCAACACAAATGTCACAGATTAATTCATTTTCCTTTTTACACAAGGAAGGTGTTCTCTAATTATTTTTATTAATAAACGTTAGCAATCGTTTTTCTCTAATCAGACATATCAGCTTTGTTTCCAGCAACTTCAACAACCTCCATATTAAACAATAATAAATAATTCCATCTTTGTCCACACAAGAGTCTCTCTGCTGTAATCATATATTTTAAAAAATTCCACAGTTCTTTTCTAATGTTTTGAATAATTTTTATATGCAGTCGACAAAGAATCAGAAGTTCTCCTTTTTTCTTTCTTCTTTTCTTTCCCTCCTATTTTTCTTTTTCATTTTTTGTTTGTGCTTTTATTTAGATCTGTTTCTTTTATCTTTGATATTCTCAAAAGATATTTGATATTAATTTTTGTATATCCCCACCCCCAACAGAATCTTTTGAAGAAAAACAACAAAGAGCAGGGTGGGGAGGGGAGGGCAGGGGAGGCGCCCCTCCATCTCCCAGGGGCCACCTGGGCGGCTTCTGCAGAGTGTCTCTCTGGACCCTGACTCCAAAGCCATCCTGTGACCCTTTCGTGTAAAAGCAGCAGGTAGGAAAGGCTGAGATGAGGCAGGTGAAGGTGCCTGAGGGAGATGCACCAGCAAGGTCAGTCAGTAGCCAGAACCAGCCTCTGGAGGGGCTCTGGGGGCCCTTGATGCCCTTTCTTCTTCCCTAGAGCCAGGAGAAGCGCAGCCCAGGCAGCAGCACCTGCAGGACCCCCTCTTCCCCTTCCCCACTTCTCATTTCTCTGTCCACACAGGGCTGTGACAGACCAACCCATCCCAGGGAGTGTGCCTGTTATCCAGGTGCTGTCCAAGCCCCAGCAGGCCATCGGTGAGTTGCCAGGGGGGGTCAGTTGCCCCCTGCTGGTTCCTGGTCCCTTTATTACCTGGTCACATATTTCTCTAACATATTTCAAGTCCAATCAAGTTGGCTGGAAATACTTGATAATGGATGTCGGAGACATCCTTTTGAAATGGTGAATTCCTGTCTTTTTGGACAGAGTGGCACTTTTCGGGCCTGGTGGGAGCTGACCATCTCTCTCCTTTGCCCACTTTCCTGCAGTGACGCCACCCCCTCAGCCGTGCCGCCCTGGCCTTGTCCCCACCAACCCAGCGGGCTTCTACTACCAGGACACCTGGGTTTCCTTGCTGTGTTCTAGTCGGCCCTTCACTACTCCAGACTCGGCCCTCAGCTGCCTGAAAGGAAAGATCGTCCACATGGTTGGAGACTCCACCCTGCGCCAGTGGTGGGAGTTCCTGGTGGGATTCATCCCTTGTGAGTGCCTGCTCCCCTGGGGTAGTGGCAGGGGGGACACTTTGGGCATTCAGGTGGAACCGGAGGCAGGTTGAGCTGGGCTGAGCTGAGGAGACCAGGCAAAAAGAAATGGAGGGAAGAGGACAATGAGCAGGGGGTACGGGGGAGGTCCCATTTGGTCATGCCAGGTGGAAAGAGGAGGAATGGATGGCTGGGGCTAGGAGAAGCATGGAAGGGGCCAAAGAACTATATTTTACCCAACATGAGTCTCGAACCCATGACCCTGAGTGAAAGATTCTTGTGCTCTACCAACTGAGCTATCCAGCAACTCTTCAAATCCTGGTCTCTCCAAGGTCTGAGTCCAACACTCCAACCGAGCGGGTTCTCAAAGGGTGTGGCACACCATAGTGGGGTAGCAGGAGAGGATAGCAAGTGTGGCAGAAGATTCAAGGGCAATCATTTTTTGCATTTGCAGAATATGGATAGATATATTTTCCAAATGAGAGCAAGAGCCTCAAGAAATGCTGAGGACAATCCAACTTGGGTTTTCCAACACATTTCTTATTAATGAAAAAGTTTGGTGTGGCGGGAATAGATTTTTATTCCAAAAGTGCAGCCCAGAGAATAAAGTTTCAGAACTTTACTCCTGAGTTGCAGAAGGTTGGAGTAGATGACCCTTGGGGATCCCTTCCTACTCTGTGATCCTAACCACTACTCTAGCCGCTACACCCCCTGTCCCTGTGAGGGTGGGCAGGACCCAGAGCAGGAGAACCCAGGGATGTTTGGGGTCTGAATCTCTCTCTGTCCCCCCTCTCTCGCTGCCCCTCTTGCCAGCACTCCAGCAGATCGACCTCCACGTCACTTACCAGTCGGGGCCTCTCCTGGCTGTGGAGGCCACCCGGGGCCTGGTGCTGAGCTGGCGTGCCCACGGTCTCCCTCTGCGCACTGGCAAGACCATGATGGCTGACTTGCACTACCTGGCCAATGAGCTGGATGCGCTGGGCGGTGGCCCTGACACCGTGGTGGCCTTCACACTCTGGGCGCACTTCACCACCTTCCCCCTGGAGGTCTACGTCCGGCGGCTGCGCCGGGTGCGGCAAGCTGTGGCCCAGCTCTTGGCCCGCAGCCCCCTCACCACCGTGGTCATCAAGACGGCCAACACCGGCTACAAGTCTGTCTACGGCAGCGACTGGCTCTCCCTGCAGCTGGACCACCTGCTGCGCGCCATGTTCGCCGGCCTGCGTGTGGCCATTGTGGATGCCTGGGCCATGACCTCCTGCCACTACCTGCCCGACAACATCCACCCTGGCAAAGTCGTGGTGAGGAATGAAGTTGCCTCCTTCCTCTCCTACGTCTGCCCGTGAGACTGAGCTAGGAGGGAGAGGGAAGGAGCCCCAGGCGGGGGTCTCCAGATGCCTTGCCACACTGCACAGCGGGTTGAAGATCCCTACAGTGGGGAAAGGGGCCTCCAGAAAAGTGGGGTGCACCCTTCCCCCCCAGCCACAAATGTTATTATTATTTTTTTCATTTCTTTTTATTGAATTTCACTTAGTTAACCAAAAAGGAAAACGAATCAACAATTACAAAAAAGATATAAACATAACATCAATTTCCATTACATTTCTTTGTCTTCACACTTGAATCTTTATGTCTTTAAATGCTTAAATCATTCCTCTACACACCTATTGACCTCCATCCCTCCCGATTTCAGGCTTCTTAGTATAAGTAATTTCTTTCTCCTGCAGCCGATAATTGTTAATGGTTTACACATCGTAAGATCTATGTCAAACCTGCTATAGTTTTTAAGTTTCTATAATTCCCTTCAATGTATATCATAAATTTGTTCCAATCGCTAATAAACTTTGTATTTTTTTGGTTTCTGATTTTTTGTGTCATTTTTGCTAATTCAAGAAATTCAAATAATTTTGTTTGCCAATCTCTAATCGCTGGGGTATTTGGACTTTTCCAATTTTGGGCAATTAATATTCTAGCGGCAACTGTAGCATACTGGAATAATGTCTTATCTTCTTTTTTTATTTCGTCCCCAATTATTCCTAGTAAGAAGGCCTCTGGCCTTTTGGGAAAAGTATATTTAAATATTTTTTTTAACTCATTATAAATAAGTTCCCAATATTTCTTCATTTCTTCGCATGTCCACCACATATGGAAAAAATTGCCTTCTTTGATTTTACACTTCCAGCAAACCTTATTTCCTGTTTTATACATTTTCCCTTGTTTTGCCGGAACCTATACATCATCTTTTCCAAATTTTCCCTAAGTGTGACACATGCCGTGAATTTCTTTCTGTTAGTCCATAATTTCAATCACTTATCATATTCTATATTATATCCCAGATCCATTGCCCATCGTATCATAACCTCCTTTATTTCTTCATCTTTGGTGTCCCATTCTAATAATATATTATACATTTTAGATAACAATTTGGATTTGCCTTCAATTATTTCTATCTGAAATTTAGATTTCTTCTCGTTCATCCCTTCTTTTTTGTCTTCTTTCCACACTGCATTTATTTGATGGAATTGTAACCAGCCTGTTAATTTATCTCTCAACTCCTCATATGTTCTCATCTTCCATCCACTTTCTGATCTTATCAATAGGTCTTCATAGGTCACTCTTTCTCCTTCCATATTTGCTTTTTTAGTTATTAAAATATCCATTGGTGATAACCACCAGGGTGTTTTCCATTCTATTTTTTTTTTATTTTTCTCCCACACTTCATATAGAGGCCCTCTAATAATATGACTTGAAAACCCTTTATGTACCTTTTCTTTCGTTTCCCATAAATAGGCATGCCAACTGAACCTATTGTCGAACGCCTCTAGGTCTAATAAATCAGTGTTTTCCAAATTAATCCAATATTTGATCCAACAGAGACAGGCGGCCTCAAAATATAATTTCAAATTTGGTACCAAGTATCCCCCTCTTTCTTTCCGATCTGTGAGAAGTTTAAATCTAATTCTCGGTCTTTTCCCTTGCCATATAAATTTCGAAAGAGTTTTTTGCCAATCTGTAAACATTTTAGAGCCTCTAATCACTGGGATATTTTGAAACAAAAATATCACTCTTGGGAGTATATTCATTTTTATTGCCGCCATCCTTCCCGTCCACGAAAGCTTCACTCTGTTCCATGTATCTAGATATTTTTTAATCTCCTTCCATGTTGTGAGATAATTATCTTGAATTAAATTTATGTTTTTTGTAGTTAACCAAATTCCCAGATACTATATTTTTTTTACCACCTTAATTCCAATCTGTGTCTCCAATTTTTCTCTTTCCTCTTTTCCCAAATTTTTGGTCAGCATTTTTGTCTTTAATTTATTTAATTTGAAGCCAGATAGCTTGCCAAAGTCTTCTAACATATTCCAAGGCCTTACCAACACTTTTTGCGGATTTTCCAGGGATAACATCAAGTCATCTGCGTAAGCTTTTAGTTTATATTCTTTCGTTCCTATTTTGATCCCTCGGATCTCTGGTGTTACTCTTATTTTATTTGTAATTATCTCTAGTACCATAATGAATAAAAGCGGGGATAGAGGGTGTCAGAGCTGCCCGAGGTCCCAGCTCACAAAGGACCAACGCCAGCTCGTTGTTATATACAAAAGTCTTTATTGAAGTTCATTTTCGCTTTTACAGCCGCAGCGTGCAGCTCTACGTCTGAAACTCTAGACCGCCGAAGCTCCATCTGAATCTCCTCCCCCCCGACACCAGTTTAAGACTCTAGCCTTGCTCCACCTCTTCCTTTGCTCTTTCCTCCTCTGGCTCCGCCTGTCAGCTGGGGTCTCGCCCTTCCTAGACTCTTCTGACGCTGAGTCCCCTGAGTCTTCCCCCTGCCTCCGGTGGGCTTTAGGACCTGGTTCCCAATCCGGGTTTTCTGCTGTCCCACGCGCCTGTACATTCGAACTTGGCGCGCGCGCCCAGCCGGCAACCTTCCTCCTGACCGTTACACTGCTCCTGTCACTGCTTCCCCCTTTGGGGGGGCTAGCTGGACCTGACCTCCCCTCCGTTCCCCCACTCTCCGATAGAGGCGTGGTCAGCCCTGACTCATCTTCTCTCCCTGCTGGAGGAGACGCTGGCCCTGACACATGGGACTCTTCCCCCCCACTACGCTCTGGTGGGGAAGCTGGTCCTGATCTCCAGCTGCTGCTTTGGGAGTCCCCGCTGGCCCCTTGTTTCTGGTGTGTCTCCCCTGGGACCCCCCTTGCCCTGACCATCGGCGCCTCCTTCTGGGAATCTTCCGATCCGCTGGAGAAGCTCATGGAATCTCTCGGGCCACTGTCATACTCCCCTACGCTGAACTCAGATTCTTCCCCTTCGCTCTCCATTTCCTTCCTCCCCTGTGCCTCTGTTCCTGAGCCCCTGACAAATACAATAAAGTACAAAGAATAAGAGAAGGAACTAAAATGCAATTAAAAATCAATAGGAATATTTACTGGGATAGATGTACCTGAGGGATAGAACCTTATCTATTGAGGCTTAATATCAGAGTTGTAGGTTTGAGTCCTGCGTTGCACAAGATTCCTGCATTTCAGGGGCTTTCTGGTTTCTGCCTGCTCCCCAAGGCAAAAAAACACTGTGATACACTGGGGGAGGTTTCCTGCATTTATAAGTGAATTAAAATAATTTTGCCTTTAGCCACCCATTTATTACATTTCAAACTGGGGACCCACAATATTCAATAATATCAGTTCCGTGAAAGAAGGTGCTTCCTTGGAAAAGTCAGATTTCTGATCTGTAATTAGTTAATTTATGGTAAATAAAATCCAGGGCAGGCTTGGGCAGGCTTTGGATGTTAGAGGGAGAAACACTGGGGGAGAAAAAGGAAGAGGTGGAGAGGAAAATTAAGAAGCTGGGAATAGAGTGTAGATATAGGATAAAACAACCACAACAGGGCATATTTTATACAACTTAATTGCTTTTTGAAGTTTTCTAGAGAATTATATTTACTAATCTTGACACTATTTTCTATGCGGAAATTTGATCAAATTTGATCAAAGGATCAAACTTTGAACCCTGATTTTTACATAAAGGACCCCTGGACAGTTAAATCCAGTCAAAGGCGACTATGGGGTGCGATGTTCATCTCTGCTTTCAGGCCGAGGGAGGCAATGGGACGAGTGCCAAAGCACATGGAAAACCATTTACCTTTCTGCCACAGTGGTGCCTATTTATCTGCTTGCACTGGCATGCTTTTGAACAGCTAGGTTGGTAGGAGCTGTGAAAGGGCAAGGGGACTCACCCCGGCACACAGATTTGAACTGCCGTCCTTACAATTGGCAAGCCCAAGAGACTCAGTGGTTTAGGCCACAGTGCCACCCACATCCCTATAAAATTAACAAAAGAAGCTGTCAGAGCTGCTTCCAGATCCCAGCTCACAGAGGACCACACTAGCCGGCAACACTGTATAAAAGTCTTTATTGAGTTACAGTTTCCATTTCCAAGCCGCAGCGCACAGCTCTACGTCTTAGAAGCTAGACCGGCGAAGCTCCGTCTGAGTCTCCGCCTCCTGTACACCAACTTAATACTCTAGCCTTACTCCACCTCTTCCGTCTTTCCTTCCTTCTCTGGGTCCCTCTGCCCCCCCCCCCGTGGTCTCTTCCTTCCTGGACTCTTCTGACGCTGACCCCCCGGACTCTTCTCCCTCCTTGCGGCGGGCTTTAGGACCTGGCTCCCTATCCGGGCTGCTTACTGTGCTGCCTTCCTGTGCATTTGTTGTTGTTTTTTTATAATGATTTTTATTGCATTTTTTTCCAAATTACAGAAAGAACAGAAGAAAGAAATAACATAAAGAATAGAAAGAAAGAAAAAAAAACAGAAAATCACAACCATTTCAACAACTTATTTCAAATTTCCATTGGACTTCCCCACATCTCCCACATAGTGCATTCTTGACAATAAAGTTATCAGCAAATTATACCCTTATTTCGTGTGTTTCTTTGTATTTTCAATTGCAGTTTAAGTTTAAATCTCTTATTTTCCATTTACTCTAAAAATATAACATGTTGTCATTTTTACCCATTTAAACTTTGATTCTTTCATAAATGTTATCCAATTTCATAAATAATTAAATTTCGTTGCTGGGGCTAACATTCCAAGTCATACGGCATCTTAAGATTCATATAACTTATAATACTTTTGCAAATAGTCTTTAAATTTTTTCCAGTCCTCCTCCATTGCCTCTTCTCCCAAATCTCGGATCCTTGCAGTCATCTCGGCTAGTTCCATGTAGTTCATCAATTGCGTCTGCCAGTCCTCCAGTGTGGGCAAATCTTGGGTCTTCCAATGCTTAGCGATAAGGATTCTTGCTGCTGTTGTAGCATACATAAAAAAGGTTCTATCCTTTTTTAACACCTTCTGGTCGACAATGCCCAGAAGGAAGGCCTCTGGTTTCTTGGGGAAGGTGTACTTGAACACCTTTTTTAACTCGTTATAAATCATTTCCCAGAAGGCCTTCAATCTTGGACAAGTCCACCAAAGGTGAAAGAATGTCCCCTCAGCTTCCTTACATTTCCAACATTTATTATCGGACAAATGGTATATCTTAGCCAGCTTGACCGGGGTCATGTACCACCTGTATACCATTTTCATAATATTTTCTTTCAGAGCATTACATGCAGTAAACTTCATACCGGTGGTCCATAACCTCTCCCAGTCTTCAGACATGATATTATAACCAATGTCCTGAGCCCATTTTATCATCGCTGATTTAACTGTCTCATCCTGAGTGTTCCATTTAAGCAGCAAGTTATACATTCTCGATAATAACTTGGTCTTTGGTTCTAACAACTCTGTCTCAAGTTTCGATTTTTCCACCTGGAATCCTGTTTTTTTGTCTAGCTTAAAGACCTCATTAATTTGGGCATGGTGTAACCAATTTTGCACCTTATCCTTTAATTTTTCAAAGCTCTGCAACCTCCAATTACCTCCAATGTTTTCTATTATTTCCCAATATTTCGGCCAGTATGCCTCCATATTGGGTTTTTTCCGAGCCTTGGCCTCTATTGGTGAAATCCACCTCGGAGTTTTGCTTTCCAATAAGTCTTTGTATTTTTTCCAGACCATATATATTGCTTTTCTGACAATATGGTTTTTAAACATTCCATGTGTTTTCCCCTTGTCATACCACAGATACGCATGCCAACCTAGCGAATTATTAAAGCCTTCCAGATCTAGGACATCAGTGTTTTCTAGTAGAATCCAATCTTTCATCCAGCAGAAGGCCGCAGCTTCATAATATAACCTTAAGTCTGGCAGGGCAAACCCCCCTCTCTCCTTTGCATCAGTTAGTATTTTAAACTTTATTCGGGGCTTTTTGCCCTGCCAGACAAACCTAGAGATGTCCTTCTGCCACTTTCCAAAACATTCCACTCTGTCCACAATCTGCAAGGCTTGAAACAAAAACAACATTTTTGGCAAAACGTTCATTTTTATAGCTGCAATTCGGCCTAACAAGGATAGTTTCAATCTTGACCAGATTTCTAGGTCTTTTTTAACTTCTGACCAACATTTCTCATAGTTGTCTTTAAATAAATTCAAGTTCTTAGAAGACAGATTGACCCCCAGGTATTTCACTTTTTTGACAATGTTTAGTTCTGTTTCCTTCTGAAACCCCTCTGTTTCAATAACTGTCAAGTTTTTCCCTAACACCTTAGTTTTTTGTTTGTTCAACTTAAAACCCGCCACCCGACCAAATTTCTGAATCAATTCCAAAACTCTTTTTGTACTAGATTCTGGCTCCTGTAATGTTAAAACCAAGTCATCTGCAAATGCTTTCAGTTTATATTGTTTCGCTCCGACCCGTATTCCTTGTACCTGCCGATCCTTCCTTATCATGTTCAGCAAAACCTCCAGGACTGAAATAAATAATAAAGGGGACAGGGGGCACCCCTGACGTGTTCCTTTTTCAATATGAAGTTCTTCTGTCACCACATTGTTCACTATCAACTTAGCTTTTTGTTCTGAATAGATTGCTTCTATCCCATTCTCAAACCCCCTTCCCACTCCCATCCCTTCCAAGTTTTTCTCCATGAATTTCCAAGAAATATTGTCAAAGGCCTTCTCCGCATCAATAAAAATTAACACTGCTTTAGTGTTAATATTTGTTTGTAAAAGTTCCAGAATATCAATAATATTCCTAGTGTTATCAAACAAATGTCTACCTGGGAGAAAGCCGGCTTGGTCCTTATGAATTACTTCATTTAATACTTTTTTAAATCTATTAGCCAAAATATCTGCAAATATTTTGTAATCCACGTTTAGGAGTGAGATGGGACGGTAGTTCTTAAGTTGAGTCTTTTCAGTTTCCACTTTAGGTATCAGTGTGATGAATGCTTCTTTCCACGTATCTGGTGCCCTCCCTCCCCCCATAATCTGGTTGCAAATTTTCTTTCTTTAGAATATGGAAGATCCTTTTGCGTTTTTCCGGGGAATTTGCGCCATTAATGTTCCAACTGTACAGCTGCAGAGACATCCTGTATCAATCTGTTGTTGCTCTTTATGGGGCGTCTTCTTTTTTGTCCAAATCCGAGGGTGGTAGCTCTTTTCCAGACTCTGGTGGTGGCCAAATAGCTGCCGCTCCTTTCTGCAAGTCTTCTCCGTGGTCATGTAGGAACTTCTGGCTGTCCTCTTTCGTTTTGATTTTAATCTTCTTTCCTTTGTATTTGAATGAGAGGCCTTGTGGAAACTCCCACCTGTATGGTATTCCGTTACCTCTCAAAAGTCCGGCTAGGTCGGTGTAGTTAGATCTGAGATCCAATAGTTGTTTAGGAATATCCTTGTAAATTTGTGCTCTTCTGTCCTGGATCTCGAGTGCTTTGTTAAAATGTAGGTCAAGTAGCTTGTCTCTCTCCTGCTTAGTCCTTAAGATAATCAAACAGTCTCTAGGCCTGTCCTTCCCGGTAACTCTTCCCAGTCTGAATGCAGTTGTTATTTTAAAATCTGTATCTTCATTTATACCCCAGAATTTAGAAAATTCTGCTGTCAAGAAGCCAATCAAGTCCTCTTTCTCAATCTCTGGGATAGAGCGTAATCTTAAATTATTTTCCCTGTTTCTCAATTCCACCAAAGACAGGTAGGCCTGCTGGTCAGTGATATGTTTATGAAGCAGCCTTACCTCTCCTTTCAATTCCTCCACTTTCTGAATTGCTTCTCCTGCTTTTTCGTTCGCAGCCTCGGCCAATTTTCGATTTTCAGATGTAGCATCCTTTAGATTTCCAATATCTTGTGCATGCTTAGCCACCTGTTCAGAAAGTTTGGTGATTGAAGATGTGGCTAAGTCAATTTTTGCAGTTTGATCATCCACTTTTTTATTCAAAATTGCAAATTGTTGTAACATTTCCTCTAAAAGAGTGTTGGAGCCCCCAGCTGCCATATCCTCAGTTGTTGACTGTTTAGCTTCCTTAGATGGGGGTGTTGGTGATGGTACAGCCTGTAAGACAGCAGGGACTGAAGATCTACGAGCCTGGGAAATCAGGGTTGTTTGTACCAGTTGGCCTTTCCCTGCTTTCGACGCAGCTCTTGTTTTTACTCGGTCGCTCATTCCTCACCTGTCTTTGGATTCAAGGTCAAACTGTCAAAAATTCCATGGGAAAGACAGGCCTCAGAGTAAATAACCAAACCACAGAGAGTCAAAACAAAGTTAGTTCTCAGGAAATTGTAAGTCCCAAACTCCACTAGAGGGAGTATTGTTACAGTTCAGGAAAGAAGAAACAAAGTTTCAGTCGCCATTAAAGTTCCTGCAGTTAAGTAAATTAACAATAGTCTTTAGAGAAGACCTTTTCCCTCTGGCAGAGCCCTCTCAATGTTGCCACAATAGTTTCTCAGGAGGTGCAAAATACAGTTGCTTAATTGTATCCACCAGTAGTGCCACTAAGTATCCGTTTCAACTTTGTATGTGTATCCGCAAAACAGCCTTTTGCCCCACTGCAAGTCCGGGACTGGGGTTTTTAAAGTCTTTAAAATTTTAAAAGTCCAGCAGAGGAGAAAGTCCCCAAGTAGAATAAACACAATAGCAAGGAAATAAAAGTAACTTGCCTTTCCCTTCAGTTTCTGACTTCTCCAGACGTATGATGTTTCCCGTTTTAAAGCCCTTTTGTGCTGCTTCCAGCTTGTCAGTTCCTTTGCCTTTGATCACTAAGCACCACCGGGAGACGGACTTCCTTTTTCTCGTCTCCCGTTTTCAGCCAAATTCATGAATTTGTAATCCAATTTCAGGTAACTCTTACTCACGAGTAGTTGATTTGTAATCCAATATTAAGGAAGAAAGGTCGGCGCTCATCCGTAACAGCCGCGCGGCTTCACTCCCGCAGAAAGAGCGATGAATCCACAGCACCGCTTCCCCTCCGCGCTTCCGGAGCCCCTTACGGGGTTCCTTCTTCGTTTTGGGGGTCGCTCTGGGTGCCCGCCGGATCCCACGGCCACGAGCTCACTCTGCTCGTGGTTTATCTTAGTGGGTCGTCGCTTTGCCGCAGCGAACGACCCTTTTCTGCGGAGCCCCTCTTCGCAGCGCAAAGAGGACCGCCATTACTCGTTTCGCTCCGCCTCCGGAAGTCTCTGCCTTCCTGTGCATTTGAACTTGGCGCGCGCGCCCAACCTTCCACCTTCCTCTTGACCGTTTCCTCGCTCCCCGATGGAGGTGTGGCCAATCCTGACTCATGCCCTCCCGCCTGCGGCGAGCCGCCGGATCCCGATACCTGGGACCCTTCCTCTCTACTGCGCTCTGGTGGGGAAGCTGGCCCCGATTTCCAACTGCTGCTCTCTGAGTCCCCTCTGGTCCCTTCTTCCTGGGGTGTCCCCCTAGGCCCCCCCTTGCTCTGGCCCCTGGCGCTCCTTTCTGTGAATCTTCCGATTCACTGGAAAAACTCGGAGATCTCGGGCCGCTGTCATCGCTCATATTTCCTTCAGATTCCTCCCCCTCGCTCTCTGTTTCCTCCCTTTCCTGTGCCTCTGCTCCTGAACCCCTGACATCCATCCCCCCCTCGAAGCCCCCCCTTCCCCCCTCCCCTCCTTCAGGTGTGGGTGCTGGGTGCTCCATTGTTATGGGGGTGAATGCCGGATACAGTTCGTTTCCTGCAGCGTGCATCCAACTGGATAAGTCCGGCTCTTCCTCCTTGCGCTCGCCAACGTCAATCACCTCTGCTTCCATCTCTGTGCCGCCGTGCTCGAACCCAATGTCCTCCCCGAACACGTCCAAGTCAGTCTCTCCCTCGGTCTCCTCTGGGTACGTCGCTCGCCCGGGACCCTCCAGCCACTTCCTGCGCCACTGCTCCTCTGGTCGATCATCCCACCAATACGAGGGTTCTGAGGCAGATCCCGAGGGTGACCCTTCCGGGGAATGTGTGCCCAGTGTAGGTTCCTCGTCCGAGTCGAACCCCTGGAACGTGCTGGCTGAAAGCGTGGGTGTGAAAAGCCAGTCGTCGAAAAACTCGGCTGGCATGGGCCTGTGTGGGAAGAGGGCATGAAACTCGTCTTTGAGCAGAGGTTCCTCCAAAGCGTAGCCCTGCACCCAGCTGTTGGCACTGGCTGGGGTGCCCTCTCTGGCGAGAAGGTATTCTACTCCCTCTTCCCCCCATCTTGAGTCTAAAATCTCTGTGACCTCGTTGATGGGTTCCCCCTCTGGCAACCCCCCCCTGCGTGGTCCTTTCCCCGAGCGGGCTCGGTGCCGTCCCTGACTCCTGAAATCTGTGAGGTGCCTTGTAGGGAGTGAGCACTGATCTATGGAATACCGGATGCATCCTGGATCCCTCCGGAAGTGTCAGTCGGAAAGCCACCGGATTGACTTGTGCCTCGACTTGGTAGGGCCCTAGCTGCTTATGCCCTAGCTTCTTCTTAGCTAACAATCTGGCCGGCACTGCTTGGGCTGCCAACCAAACCCAGTCTCCCACCTGTATTCTTTCCCCAACCCTCCTGTGTCTGTCAGCCTGCACTTTGTATGCGTGCTTAGCTAGCTCCAACTGCCTTCGAAGCTGTTCGTGGACCTCCTGCAACTCTGACGCGAATGCGTCCGCTGCCTGCGGCTCCCCCTCCCCCACCCTTTCTAATCCCGGGAAGGTTCTGGGGTGCCTCCCATTGTTGGCGAAGAACGGCGTCACCCCCATGGACACGTGCTACGTGTTGTTGTAGGCGAACTCGGCGAGTGGCAGGTAGTCCACCCACGTTGCAGGCTGTTGATTTGCGTAACATCTCAGGTACTGCTGCATGATGCCATTGACCCGCTCTGCTTGTCCGTTGGTCTGCGGGTGTCTCGCCGACGCTAGGTTGATCTTGACGTTCAGGATGCCCATCAGCTTCTGCCAGAAGTTCGAGATGAACTGTCGCCCCCTGTCGGATAGTATAGACCGTGGCAGACCGTGAACCTTGAACACGTGATCTATGAACAGTTTGGCGGTTTGTTCCGCCGTGGCCACCTTTGCACACGGAATGAAATGTGCCATTTTGGTGAACAAGTCCACTACCACTAGCACTGCTGTCTTGCCCCTTGAGCTGGGCAGATCCGTGACAAAGTCCAGGGCCACCCTCTCCCACGGTTCGAACGGGGTTTGCAGCGGTTCCAGCAGTCCCACCGGCGGTTTATGCACTGGCTTAGCCCTCTGGCAGGTGTCGCACCTCGCAACGTAGTCCGCGACTTCCCCTCGCATCTTGGGCCACCAGACGTCTCTAGCGACTAATTCTACCGTCTTCTCTGTGCCAAAGTGCCCGGCTGTGGGCGTGTCGTGCAACTGCTGCAGTACTTTGGCGCGAAGCTCGTCTCCCGGCACGTAGATGGCCCCTTTGCGGATGAGCAAGCCGTCGCGCACCTGGAACTCGTCACTCTTCGCCGTGCCCTTGTGCACCTCTTCCATCTTTGCTCGTGCGAAGGAGTCGTCCTGCAACGCGCGCCGTACAGCATCCAGGTCAACGGTTGCCGAAGCGCACGCCCACGCTTTTGGTGCGAAGATGTGCTTGGCCGCCGCTGGCGTCGCCTCCTCGAGGTATTGCGGTTTCCTGGACAGTGCATCCGCCATGACGTTGTTGTCGCCTGGGACGTACTCTATCCGGAAGTCGAAGTCCGCAAAGAACTCCGCCCAACGTATGTGTCTCTGGTTCAGGAACCTCGCCTGTACTCCAGATTCTAATGGTCCGTGCGGACCTGCACTGTGTGCTTGGCTCCGATCAGGAAGTGCCTCCACGCCTTGAATGCTGCATGAATGGCAAGCAACTCCCTGTCCCAGATGGTGTAGTTCTGCTCCGACTTGCTGAGCTTCCTGGAGTAGAAGGCGCACGGCCTCCAGTCCCCCTGCGGGTCTTGCTGAAACAGGACTGCTCCCACGGCCCTGTCTGAGGCGTCCATTTCAACCCTCATCGGTTTGCTGGGATTGACATGCAGTAGCTGCTCTTCTGACGAGAAGAGACGCTTGAGTTTCTGAAAGGACTGCTCCGCCTGCTCCGTCCAGATGAACTTCTTCTTCTTGGAGCTGAGCGTGTCGGTAATGGCCGCTGTCTGCATCGCGAACCCCTTGATAAACTTGCGATAGAAGTTCGCAAAGCCGACAAACCGCTGGACCTCCTTCCGGTTGCGCGGGCTCTTCCAGTCCAACACTGCGCGAACCTTGGCGCTGTCCATGGCGAGCCCCTTGTCCGACAATTTGTATCCCAGGAAATCCACCTCCGTCATGTCGAACTGGCACTTCTCCAGCTTGGCGTATAGTCTATGCTCCTGTAGTCTTCGCAGCACTTCTTTGACGTCCCTGTCGTGGACCTGCTGCGATTCAGAAAATATCAGGATGTCATCCAGGAAGCAGACACACTTCTTGTAGAGGAGCCCCGCTAACACGTGATGCATGAAAGCTTGAAAACAGTGGGAGCCATTTTGTAATCCAAATGGCATAACTCTGTATTCGTAGGTGCCCAGGGGCGTGAACATGGCCGTCTTCCACTCGTCGCCCTCCCGTATGCGAATAAGGTTGTACGCCCCTCGCAGGTCCAACTTGGTGAACACGCGTCCTTTGCGCACCATCGCGAGGAGGTCATCGATTTTGGGCATGGGGAAAGCCGTGGGCTTGGTCTTCGAGTTCAAAATCCTATAGTCCACTACAAGTCTTTTTTGGGGCGTGTCCTTCTTCTTCACAAAGAATACGGGGCTGCCCCCCACTGCCTTGGACTCTCGGATGAACCCGCGCTCCAAATTATGATCTATGAACTCCCTGAGTTCCTGTAGTTCATCTTCAGACATGGAATACAGTTTCCCTGGTGGCAGCGTCGCCCCTAGCAGGAGGTCAATCTTGCAGTCATATGGCCTGTGGGGAGGTAGCTTGTCCGCCTCCTTCTCGCAGAAAACCTCCAAAAATTCTGCGTACTTGTGGGGGACTGCTTGCAGCGTGCCTACTTGCAGTTGTGACTCCTCTTCTTCCCCCTCCTGTCTGGGCAGGATGCAGTGTTCTGCACAGTAAGAGGAGCCGAAGGTTAGCTGCCGCTGGTACCAAGCCAACGTAGGACTGTGCCTGTCCAGCCAACTCATGCCCAATACTACAGGCGTGTCCGACAGTTGGGTGACATTAAAACTGATGACTTCCCTGTGATTTCCAATTCGCATCACCATCGGTGGCGTTTGCTTCACCACCTGCCCCCCTAGCAATTCCCTGCCATCCACCGTGACGACCTGCAGGGGCAGCGTGGCAGGCAGTAACGTTATATTGTGCCGCTCGATGAAATCCTGCCCTATAAAGTCCGCGTTGCTGCCAGAGTCAATGGTAATTGGCACGTCCATTGTGAGTCCATTGGGTAGCTGGATCGATGCGGTGAGCTGCACTACTGGTTTGGGCGGGAGGGGGTCTGTGGGCTGCAAAATCTCTGGGGACTGCTTCACTGACTCGTCTGGCTGGGCCCCAGTGCCTCTGTTTCCAGCCAGACTCCGTCGTTTCCCTGCTGTGGTTCTCTGTGCTGAGTTGCTTCTGTCACCGTCGCTGAGGCTGCAGTGTGCTTGTGGAGCCTCTGGGGACACTCTTTCGCCATGTGCTGAGGACTGTCACAGAGGTAGCACTTCCGGTTCCCTCTAGGAGGCTTCGCTTTGACTGCTCCCGGCGCTAGGGCTCTGTTTGCTGACTGAGCCCTGGCACCTCCAACCTCCATAGGTTCCACTCCCCCTCCTGGCGGAGGCGTGGATTGCGCACGCGCGGCATCCTTGGGAAAGAAGGAAGACCCTCTTGCCGACTCGCGTCCTCCACGCCCTTCGTCCCTGCTCCATGGACATTCTTCTAGACGTACCCCAATCGTCAGCGCCCTCTGAACGATCTCCTGAGTGCTCCGGGGTCTCTCCCCCCTCGCAATTTCGTCTTTTACCGCACTGCTCAATCCTTCCCAGAAAAGGTCTCTGACCGGAGCTGAATCTCTGTCCCATTCCAGGGCACTGACCAGTGCAAAAAAGCGGGAATGATACTGCCTTACACTGGCCCTCCCTTGTTTCAGCCCATGTATCTCTTTCCTGGTGATATCAACGTCTATACTTGATAAAAAACACGCATCCATCGCTTTAATGAAGGCATCCGCACTTCGGAGCGCCGGATCCTTATCTCTCCACAGATTACGCAGCCACGCTTTAGCATCTCCATGCAAATGGGATAGGATAAACCCCACCTTCTCTTGCTCATCTCTAAAGTCTTTGTCCAGCAGTTGCAGCGCACACTGCACATCTGCTCGGAAGTTGGGGTACTGCTGTAAATTCCCATCGAAATGAGATACGAGGCTGCCTCCTCTTCTCCCCAGCCCAATTCCCTCCGATTTGGGTCCCGGTTGCCCCTGCTTTGTAAGCACTTCCAACCTGATTTGGAGATCCTTGTAGGCGGCAGCTGCTTCCTCCCTCTTCCTGGATGCGAGTATCTCGGTGTTTAGTTGTGTCACTGCATTTTGCAGGGTTGCAATCTGCTGTTCGGTAGTCATCTCGTCTGACTTTCGTGAGCTCGCGAAGAGGCACCAATCTTCACCCCTCGCTGCGCCCACTCACGCTGCGAGGCTGTTGGTGCCAAAACTGGGGACGGAGCTTACTGTCAGAGCTGCTTCCAGATCCCAGCTCACAGAGGACCACGCTAGCCGGCAACACTGTATAAAAGTCTTTATTGAGTTACAGTTTCCATTTCCAAGCCGCAGCGCACAGCTCTACGTCTTAGAAGCTAGACCGGCGAAGCTCCGTCTGAGTCTCCGCCTCCTGTACACCAACTTAATACTCTAGCCTTACTCCACCTCTTCCGTCTTTCCTTCCTTCTCTGGGTCCCTCTGCCCCCCCCCGTGGTCTCTTCCTTCCTGGACTCTTCTGACGCTGACCCCCCGGACCCTTCTCCCTCCTTGTGGCGGGCTTTAGGACCTGGCTCCCTATCCGGGCTACTTACTGTGCCGCCTTCCTGTGCATTTGAACTTGGGGCGTGCACCCAACCTTCCACCTTCCTCTTGACCGTTTCCTCGCTCCCCGATGGAGGTGTGGCCAATCCTGACTCATGCCCTCCCGCCTGCGGCGAGCCGCCGGATCCCGATACCTGGGACCCTTCCTCTCTACTGCGCTCTGGTGGGGAAGCTGGCCCCGATTTCCAACTGCTGCTCTCTGAGTCCCCTCTGGTCCCTTCTTCCTGGGGTGTCCCCCTAGGCCCCCCCTTGCTCTGACCACTGGCGCTCCTTTCTGTGAATCTTCCGATTCACTGGAAAGACTCGGAGATCTCGGGCCGCTGTCATCGCTCATATTTCCTTCGGATTCCTCCCCCTTGCTCTCTGTTTCCTCCCTTTCCTGTGACTCTGCTCCTGAACCTCTGACAGAAGCAAACAATAGAGACCACATACAAATAGCAGATAAACAAAACAATAGATCAGCCTGTCCAAGACTTAATGATGGAACCATTTAAGCAACCACTACCATTCCAGACACATACTTCAATCCTTCAATCCACTGGTACTCAAGGATTCTTCCCTGAATCCATTGCTGTGAATTTTCGTCTGTGATCCTGCTTTAAGCATTGTTCCACAGCAATGGATTCATAAATGGGAAACTCATTCAAACCAAAGGATGCTTCCCCGAAATTTATTTCATTGCAGTGGAACTATTTTAGAGGTGTCCTGGGTGAACGAGGTTTAGAAACGCAATGCCAGGAACAGAGTTTCTTAGATAATGTCACACCAAACACAGTTTATCGAACTCCAGTAAGCAGGTTCATTGCTTTGGAACTGGGGAAAAGGTACCAGGGCAGCCATCACACTTAGGAAAGGATTGTGTAGGGCATCCTTTGTGTGGTGTCTCTGGTGACAATGCCAGGGAACCAGGTCTCAAAGCAAGTCTAAGCAGATTTCCACCAACACAATAGGCTCATACCCTTACTGATAAAAATGACTCACAGAATTCCACTGAGCCCCCTTGCTTTTGACCTCACCTCACAACACTTGGCTGGGCAACTGGACTCACCTTCCTTCCTGACCTGATCAACAAGATTTTCAGAGACCATCACTCTCATTGGGCATTCATACAAACAAAACAAATAAGGACAACACAAAATTCCCCTGTATATTTTTTTGGTTGCAATCACCCAGCGTATCTGGCAATACCAATATAACCAGCAACAACAAAACCTTATTTCAATAAAACCAGCAAACCACCTCAAAAATAACTTGTAAAACAAAATGAAAGAAATTTTCAGTTAAAGCCTGCAATAAATAGCATAGGGGTTAAAACTCATACATCCACACAAGCCTCAAAGACGCCAGTGCTGAATGTTGACTGCAGGACAGGCAAAGGAGGAGATTTTTTAATTTTTGTTATTTTTGAGGCACCTCTGCCAGTGACAGTCTCCCCACTTCTATCCAGTTCCTGAGACTCTGTGGTGTATCAGTCAATCCCACTTTTAACATGAAACGGAGAAATTTAAAAGTGGTTCCTAGACTGGAGGTATCCCACCCAGAAACCCAACAGAAAAGGATGCAAGCTCCAAGTGAAAAGACAGGCTTTTATTGAAATACAAATGTGCCTAGGGACAGCCTCAAAAATAAGAAGGCTGCAAAGAACCACATCCAAAGCAATGTTTTTAATTAAAAAAATTCCTTCCAGTAGCACCTTAAAGACCAACTAAGTTTGTTATTGGTGTGAACTTCCGTGTGCATGCACACTTCTTCAGATCCACACTTTAATACACTTCCATGTTACAAATGATTTCTATTTAACAATCAAAGGATCACAGCAACCTGAATAGTCGCAACCTAGTATCGCCACCGCGAATCAATCAAAATCACCTAGTTCAAACCAGCCCCCATCTCAGCGTCCTTCCCTGTTTAGACTTTGACTAATTTTCCTATTCATTAAATGTCTCTCAATATCCTTTTTCATCTGTCTACAAAACAATTCAATATTAATCACAACTGCCATGCCTAGCTGATTCTCGTTTCATGCATACAGTGGCCATCATAGAGTCTAACAGTTTATTCTTTTCAGTGATCTGGAATGAACATTCACTGTGTACAGTACCTAAAAGCAACTACCGTAGTTCTGTGCTGTAAAAAAACAGGTCCAGGCCTCTTCATTTTAGCTAGGCCATAGACTTAAAAGAAAATGAAACCATCAAATATACAGTTCTCTGAAATTATTATTTTCTCCATCATTGGACTAGATGACCCTTGTGGTCCCTTCCAACTCTACAATTCTATGCTTCTATGATTCTGCCGTCTCCCATCTTCAATCACAGAAAAGGCAGGAACAAAGTGTCATCCTACTCAACACTCAGTTGATATCTGGTTGAATGTGAGTAATGACGGCCACCTTCATATATCTCAAGGGCTCTCCCATGGAAGATGGGGCAAGATTACGTTCTCCTGCTCTGGAGGGGAGGACCCAAAGCAATGACTTCAAGTGAGAGGAAAAGAGATTGCAAGTAAACACCAGGAAAGCTGTTTGGTGGGAAGAAGGGGATGGGATCTCCTTCCTTGGAGGTTCTTAAGCAGAGTTTGGATGGCCTCTATCCTGGATGCTTTAGCCGAGATTCCTGCATTGCAGGGGGCTGGACTAGATGACCCTCAGGACCTGTCCAATCCTCCAGTCCTATGATTCCAGGATGGAGTTTCCTGCTTCTCGCAAAGCCTTTTCCCCTGCATGCTGCTCTGCCTGTTTCTGTTTCCAAGGAAGGAGCAGCACAGCACGTCAGCCAAGAGGATCCCCCAAAATAAAACATCTCTGGGGGTGCGCAACACATATGGCTCCTCCTGGGTTCCTGCTTGATAAAGAGAGAGAGAGAGAGAGAGAGAGAGAGAGAGAGAGAGAGAGAGAAAGCACCGAGGGAGAGAGAAGCAATTCTTTATATGCTTGGCTTTGAAAGGGTTAAAAGGAACTGAACTGGATTCCTAGACAGGACCGGAAATAAGGGCGGGGGCAGATCCTCCAGAGCCGAAGCCTTCTCACGTCCCTTCGTGCAAGGGGCGGGGCTGCGGAGGGGGCAGCTGTTGTCTCTCTGCTCTGCGCTTTCTGGGATCTGGTGAGTCTCTCCTCTCTTCTGCTATGGGGTGCATGGGGGGGGGAGGGAGGAGAGACGGGGGTCCCAAGGCTGCAGGGAAGGATGAAGGCGAGTGTTCAGCTCCCCCAACCCCACCCAGAACACAAATATTGGACCCGCAAGGGAACTGACAACCAAGGCGACTGTTCTCAAGGGTAGATGTGGGGATTCAGTGAGGTGGGGTAGATCCATGTATGCCACTTGGAGCACCTTGGAGAAAAAAGTGGTGAGATAGAACTGCCATTAATAAAGAGAGGGAACCCAGCCCATAATAGGGCTTCTGCATTTTGGACCAGCCTTCTAGGAGGGCAAGAGGCTTACTTCACCCTCTTTCCTTTTTTTCTTGAAGAAAGCTGAGAGTGTGGGCTGTGGGGCTGTCCAGCTCTGGTTCCTAGGGAAACACTGGATGAGTCTTGCTAGGAACCAGAGCTGGGCACTGCCTGACACTGTGTCCATTTTATAATACACAGGGCTTTTTTGTGGCCAGAACTCACCAGAACTCCATTCTGGCACCTCTCAGGTGGGCGCCATTGTCATTCTAAGAGAAGGAGGGAGGTGTTCACAGTGAGTTCCAGCATCTCTTTTTCTAGAAAAATAGCACAATGTGTTTGCTTTGTAGCATTTGCCTGCACCTCTAATTTGGACAGACAGAACATGGCAGAAGAAAAATGGAATTCCTTTCGCTCTCCAGAAGGCTTCCTGAAAGCACAGACGGATGAGCAATACTTAGCGGGCCCTGAAGCAGGAAGAGGCCATGCCATGGAAACTCGGAGCAGTGGGGGATTCTGGAAAAACTCCATGCAGAAGGTTCTGAGTGAGGAGGACACCTTTCGCTCAGAGGTGCAGAGGCAGCAGTTCAGGCAGTTCTGCTACCAAGAGGCCAAAGGACCTCGAGAGGTTTGCAGCCGACTCCACCACCTTTGCCACCAGTGGCTGAAGCCAGAAAGGCACACGAAAGCTGAGATGCTGGACCTGGTGATCTTGGAGCAGTTCCTGGCTGTCCTTCCAGCGGAGATGGAGAGCTGGGTGAGGGAATGCGGAGCAGAGACCAGTTCCCAGGCAGTGGCCCTGGCCGAAGGTTTCCTCCTGAGTCAGGCGGAGGAGAGGAAGCAGGCGGAGAAGCAGGTGAGAGAAACTTTCCTCTGGATACCCCAAAGGGCTGTGAACAGGAGGGAGAGTATCCCAAAATGCTCTAGTAACTTTGCACCCCTTTTTGGAAACCATCCAAGGAAGTATATCAGATAACCTTACATTTTAACTCTGCGATTCCTTTTCTTATCCTTCTCCCCATTTTCTGTTTTGAATCCTTTTTGCTGTTTTAGGGAAGGATTACCTTTGCAGAAAGTGGCCTGGATTCCTCTGAAGCAGAGCGGACTTTGTTGGACATCAGAGAGAGGCCACTGGGTAAGGAGGAAGGAGCTCATTCTCCGTTTGATCACATTCTATCTATTCTGAAACTATCTGTGGGTTCTTTGAATCTTTTGGGGAAAGCACTTGGGGCCAACTAATATGAAATGGGTACAAACATCAAAACGCACTCAGCCGGGGAGAAGCATCATGCCCTCCTGGCTTCCCACTTCCCTTTGTCTCTCACAGGTAAAAGAAGGATGCTGACAAGATCATCTTTTCATGGTGGCAGAAGGGAAGCAGTGGCTGTGGAAACAGATCAGGTAGGGGGAAGGAGCCTTGTGGGGAAAGAGGAGGAGGGGTGGGGCAGCCAGGGTGGTTCTGCCCCTGAATGAATCTCTCTTATCCTCTTGCCTTCTGTCAAAGCTTCCCTTAACAAAGGCTGAATATACCACTAGAGAATGTTTATGTGCTGAGAAAAACAAACAGCTATTTCTTCCTAACTCCTTCTGAATGTCACTAGCATATCTATCAGTCACTGCAGCCTTATTTCCATGTTTATCAGTGAATGCTAAAATAGGCTTCTAAGAAAATAACATACCACAAAAAACAGTGGCCTGGATTCACCTAGCCAGGCTCATCAGTTGCTCCATGGCATTTCCCCCTGTCTCTTACCTCTTCCGCTGCCCACTGTTCCCCTTGAACTTGGATTTAGGGCATCTGCAGGGTCCCCTCCCAATATACACAATAAAATACACAATAAAATAATTCCATTAAGACATTAAAAGATGCATCCACACTTAAATTGTGCAGCAACAAAATCCAATTAAAACAACAGAACAATGTGTAGCAACTAGTCTTTGTGCTGTCTGAGAGGAGGGCATTCTTTTTCTTTCAGGGTTCGCTGTACTTTGAAGATGTCGCTGTTCATTTCACAGAGGAGGAGTGGGCGTTGCTAGACCCTGACCAGAGAGCTCTGCATCAGGAAGTCATGGAGGAGAATAATGGGATCATGGCCTCTCTTGGTAAGGCTCCCTGTTAGATCATAATATCTGTTCTGAAATTCAGTCCATATCTCTATGTGACAAACCTCCCATGTTTTGATAGAGCTCAACGTTGCGACTTACAGCACCTGAGATTCTGACATCCCCACAGGAAACCTTGAATGGAGGGGTTTTGACTGTTTTGTCTGTGAATATTCTTCCTCCAGTTATGCCTTTTTAACTGTAGGCTGTGCTGCCCGAACTGACCAAGCCTTTTAAAATGTAGGCTTCACAATAGTTAGGGAAGTTGAAATGGTTTCTGTCAGGTTTTTTGTCTTCGCTTCTGCTTGCGTCCATTTTTGATTGACCAAAGAGACGTCTGACAATGAAGATGGAGCAGATTCCATGGTTGGACCAAATAAAATCCACCTCAGAAAAGAGCCAGGTTTTTTGAATCTCAAAGGCAGAGAACCTGTAGGAAGGTGTCACATCTAACTCCCTTCACTTCACCCTCTATCACAAGCGTTAATGAGCATTATTCAGTACAGTGGTACCTTGGGTTACATACGCTTCAGGTTACACACTGTCAGAGCTGCTACCAGGTCCCAGCTCACATAGGACCACGCCACACAGCGTCCACTTTAAAAGAGTCTTTATTGAGTTACAGGTTTCATTTCCGAACTGCAGCGTGCAGCTCTACACCTTCTGCTCTAGGTCGGCGAAGACCCGTCTGAGTCCCCGCCTCTTGCACACCAGCTTAATACCCTAGCCTTGCTCCACCTCCTTCGCCTCTCCCTACGTCTCTGGGTCCTTCTGCCCCCCTGGGCCTCCTCCCTTCTACTCTCCTCTGACGCTGACCCCCCTGATCCTTCTGCCTCCTTGCGGCGGGCTTTAGGACCTGGCTCACTCTCCGGGCTGCTTACTGCTCCAGCTTCCGCTGCATTTGAACTTGGCGCGCGCGCCCAACTCTCTACTTTCCTCTTAACCGTTGCCTCGCTCTCTGAGGAGGGCGTGACCACCCCTGACTCGTGCCCTCCCTCCTGCTGACAGCCTCCGGAACCCGATGCCTGGCTACCTTCCTCCCTGCTGCTCTCAGTCTTGAGCGTGGGTCCCGACTTCCAGCTGCTGCCGCCCTCAGTTATGAGCGTGGGTCCCGACTTCCAGCTGCTGCTCTCTGAATCTCCTCTGTTCCCTTCCTCCTGGGGTGTCCCCCCGGATCCCCCCCTTGCTCTGCTCACTGGGGCTCCCTTTTGGGAGTCCTCTGACTCACTGCTTAGGCTTGGAGATCTCGGGTCGTCATCATCACTCATTCTCCCTTCGGCTTCCTCCCCCTCGCTCTCTGTTTCCACCCTTCTCTGCGTCTCTGCTTCTGAACCCCTGACATCCATCCCCCCCTCGAAGCCCCCCCTTCCCCCCTCCCCGCTGTCAGGTGTGGGTGCTGGGCGCTCCATCATCATGGGAGGGAATGCTGGATACAGGTCGCTCCCCGTGGGTGGCCGCCAACTGAAGACCTCCGAGTCTTCCCCCTCGCTGTCGTCGACGTTGACTTGTTGCTCTTCCATCTCTGTACCGCCGTGCTCGAACCCGAGGTCCTCCCCGAACACGTCCATGTCAGTCTCTGCGTCGGTCGCTCGACCTGGCATCTCCAGCCACTTCCTGCGCCATCGCTCCTCTGGTCGATCGTCCCACCAATACGAGTTGCCTGATGCCGAACCTGCCGGTGAACCTTCTGGGGAACGGGTGCTCCGTGCGGGTTCCCCTTCTGAGTCGAATCCATGGAACGTGCTGGAAGAAAGTGTGGGTGTGAACAACCAGTCGTCGAAGAAGCTCGCTGGCATGGGTTTGTGTGGGAAGAGGGCATGAAACTCGTCCTTGAGCAGGGGTTCCTCCAAAGCGTAGTCTGGTACCCAGCTATTGGCGCTGGCCCGGGTGCCCTCTCTGGCTAAGAGGTATTCGACTCCCTCTTCCCCCCATCTGGAGTCCAAAATCTCCGTGACCTCGTTGATGTGGTCCTGGTGCTTCACCTCCCGCGTCTCCGTCCGTTCCCGGAGCGGACTTGGCGCCGTCCCTGGCTCCTGGAACCTGTGAGGTGCCTTGTAGGGAGTGAGCACCGACCTGTGGAACACCGGATGCATTCTGGAACCCTCCGGCAGCGCCAGTCGGAAGGCTACCGGGTTGATCTGCGCTTCGACTTGGTACGGACCGATCTGCTTGTGCCCCAACTTCTTCTTGGCAAGCGACCTGGTCGGCACTGCGTGGGCTGCCAACCAGACCCAGTCTCCCACTTGGATCACTTCGCCAACCCGCCTGTGCTTGTCAGCTTGCACCTTGTAGGCGTGCTTAGCTAGCTCCAGCTGCCGTCTGAGTTGATCGTGGACCGCCTGCAGCTCTGACGCGAACGCGTCCGCCGTCTGTGGTTCTCCTTCCCCCACTCTCTCCAGTCCCGGGAAGGTTCTGGGATTCCTCCCATTGTTGGCAAAGAACGGCGTCACTCCTGTGGACACGTGCTTCGTGTTGTTGTAAGCGAACTCGGCTAGCGGCAGGTAATCCACCCACGTCGCAGGCTGTTGATTGGCATAGCATCTCAGGTACTGCTGCATGATGGCATTGACCCTCTCTGCTTGCCCGTTGGTCTGCGGGTGTCTTGCTGATGCCAGATTGACCTTGACATTTAGAAAACCCATCAGCTTCTGCCAGAAAGACGAGATGAACTGGCGTCCGCGGTCGGACAGGATAGACCGTGGCAGGCCATGCACTTTGAACACGTGATCTATGAACAGTTTGGCGGTTTGTTCCGCCGTGGCCACCTTCGCACACGGAATGAAATGTGCCATCTTGGTGAACAAGTCCACCACCACTAGCACAGCTGTCTTGCCTCTCGAGTTGGGTAAATCCGTCACAAAGTCCAGGGCCACCCTCTCCCACGGTTCAAACGGTGTTTGCAGCGGTTCTAACAGTCCCGCCGGTGGTCTGTGTACCGGCTTGGCCCTCTGGCAGGTGTCGCACCTCGCGACGTAGTCCGCGACCTCTCCTCTCAGCCTGGGCCACCAGAAGTCTCTCGCGACTAATTCCATCGTTTTCTCTGTGCCAAAGTGACCGGCCGTGGGTGCGTCGTGCAACTGTTGCAGTACCTTGGCGCGAAGGTCGTCTCCTGGTACATAGACAGCCCCTTTGCGTAGGAGCAAGCCGTCCCGCACCTGGAACTCGTCCGTGGTAGCCGTGCCTCTGAGCAGTTCCGCCATCTTGTCTTGCGCGAATGAGTCGTCCCGCAATGCACGTCGCACCGCATCCAGGTCTACTGTAGCTGAGGCACACGCCCACGCCGTCGGTGCGAAGATGTGCATGGCCGCCGCTGGCGTCACCTCTTCTAGGTATTGCGGTTTTCGGGACAGTGCATCCGCCATGATGTTGGTGTCGCCTGGGACGTACTCTATTCGGAAATTGAAGTCAGCAAAGAACTCCGCCCAACGTATCTGCCTCTGGTTCAGGAACTGAGCCGTGCGCCAGTGCTCCAGATTCTTGTGGTCCGTGCAGACCTGCACCGTGTGCTTGGCGCCGATTAGGAAGTGCCTCCACGCCTTGAAAGCTGCATGAATGGCCAGCAACTCCCTGTCCCAGATGGTGTAGTTCTGCTCCGACTTGCTGAGCTTTCTGGAGTAGAACGCTCCCGGCCGCCACACCCCCTGCGGGTCTCGCTGCAGCAGGACAGCTCCCACGGCTCTGTCTGACGCGTCTGTCTCTACCCTCAACGGTTTACTGGGGTCGATATGCAGCAGTTGCTTCTCCGATGCGAAGAGATGCTTGAGCGCTTGAAAGGACTGTTCCGCCTGCTCCGTCCAGATGAATTTCTTTTTTTTGGAGCTGAGCGTGTCCGTAATTGCTGCCGTTTGCATCGCGAACCCCTTGATAAACTTGCGATAGAAGTTGGCGAAGCCGACAAACCGCTGGACCTCCTTCCGGTTGCGCGGGCTTTTCCAATCCAATACCGCACGAACCTTGGTGCTGTCCATGGCTATCCCCTTGTCCGACAACTTGTATCCCAGGAAATCCACCTCCGTCGTGTCGAACTGGCACTTCTCCAGCTTGGCGTACAGTCTATGTTGTTGCAACCTGCTGAGCACCTCCCTCACGTCCCGGTCGTGAGCTTGCTGCGAGTCAGAGAAAATCAGGATGTCATCCAGGAAGCAGACGCATGTCTTGTAGAGGAGTCCCTCCAACACGTGATGCATAAAAGCTTGAAAACAGTGAGAGCCATTTTGTAATCCAAAGGGCATAACTCTGTATTCGTAGGTGCCCAGCGGTGTGAACATGGCCGTCTTCCACTCATCGCCCTCCCGCATGCGGATGAGATTGTACGCCCCTCGCAGGTCCAACTTGGTGAACACGCGTCCCTTGCGCACCGTCGCGAGGAGGTCGTCAATCCTGGGCATGGGGTAATCAGACGGTTTGGTCATCTGGTTCAAAAGGCGGTAGTCCACAACTAGTCTTTTTTGGGGCGTGTCTTTCTTTTTCACGAAGAAAACGGGACTGCCCCCCACTGCCTTGGACTCTCTGATGAAGCCACGCTCCAGATTATGCTCGATGAACTGTTTGAGTTCCTGCATTTCATCTTCAGACATGGAGTATAGCCGCCCCTTCGGCAGCGTCGCCCCCGGTAGGAGGTCAATCTTGCAGTCATATGGCCGGTGAGGGGGTAGCTTGTCCGCCTCCTTCTCGCAGAAGACCTCCAAAAAGCTCGCGTATTTGTGGGGGACCGCTTGCAACGTTCCCAACTGCAGTTGTGATTCCTCCTCCTCTCCCTCCCGTCGGGGCAGGATGCAGTGTTCTGCGCAATAAGAGGAGCCGAAGATCAGTTGTCTCTGGTACCAAGCCAGTGTCGGACTGTGCCTGTCCAGCCAACTCATGCCCAACACAATGGGCGTGTCCGACAGTTGGGTGACATTAAAACTGATGACTTCCCTGTGGTTGCCAAGGCGCATCACCATCGGTGGCGTCTGCTTCACCACCTGCCCCCCTAGCAACTCTCTGCCATCCACTGTGACGACTTGCAGGGGCAGAGTGGCAGGCAATAGCTGTATAGCGTGCTGCTCCACAAAGCTCTGCGCTATAAAGTCTGCGTTGCTTCCAGAATCCACAGAAAGCGGCACTTCGATAGTGACGCCATTGGGTAGCTGGAGAGATGCTGTGAGCTGCACTACTGGTTTGGGTGGGAGGGGATCCGTGGGTTGCAAGATTGCTGGGGACTGCTTCACAGATGCGTCTGGCTGGGCCCCAGTGCCTCCGTCTCCAGCCAGACATCGTCGTTTCCCTGCTGTGGTTCTCCTTGCTGCGTTGCTGCAGTCACCATTGCTGAGGCTGCAGTGTGCTTGTGGAGCCTCCGGGGACACTCCTTCGCCAAATGGCCTGGATCCTCGCAGATGTAACACTTCCTGTTCCCTCTAGGAGGCTTCGCTTTCACTGCTGCCGGTGCTAGGGCTCTGGCTGCTGACTGAGCCCTTGCACCTCCAACCTCCATCGGTTCCCCTCCCCCTCCTGGCGGAGGTGTGGATTGCGCACGCGCTGCTTCCCTCGGAACGAAAGAGAAACTTCTCGCTGCTTCGCGCCCTCCACGTCCTTCATCTCTGCACCATGGACGTTCTTCCAGCCTCACCCCCACAGTCAGCGCCCTTTGGACCACCTCCTGCGTGCTTCGGGGCCTCTCCCCCCTTGCAATTTCATCCTTAACCGCTGAACTTAGACCCTCCCAGAAGAGGTCTCTGACAGGGGGCGAATCCCGATCCCATTCTAAAGCACTGACCAGCGCAAAAAATCGGGCGTGATACTGCCGGACGCTCGCCCTCCCTTGTTCTAGTCCATGAATCTCCCGTCTGGCAAGATCCACATCAATAGTAGACAAAAAACACGCATCCATCGCTTTGATAAAGGCATCTGCATTCTGAAGCGCCGGATCTTTATCCCTCCACAAATTGCGCAGCCAGGCTTTGGCATCCCCATGCAAATGGGACAATATGAACCCCACCTTCTCTTCCTCATCTCTAAAGTCTTTTGCCAGCAGTTGCAGTGCGCACATTACGTCTGCTCTAAAATTAGGGTACTGTTGCAAAGTCCCATCGAAGTGAGCCACAAGCCCTCCTGCTCTCCGTGCCAATCCCACGCCCTCCGGTCTGGGTCCCGGTTGCCCTTGCTTAACAAGCATTTCAAACCTGGCGTGTAGGTCTCTGTAGGCGGCTGTAGTCTCCTCCTCCCGTTTCTTGGAAGCCAATACCTCTGAGGACAACTGGGTCACTGCCTCTTGCAGCGCGGAGATCCTCTGTTCTTCCGTCATCTTGCTAACCTTTGTGAGCTCGCTTACAGACACCCCTCTTCCTCCCCTAGCGGCTTCTGCTCCCGCTGCGAGGTTTCAGGTTTCTGAAGCTTTGAAGAGACGGGTCTTACTGTCAGAGCTGCTACCAGGTCCCAGCTCACATAGGACCACGCCACACAGCGTCCACTTTAAAAGAGTCTTTATTGAGTTACAGGTTTCATTTCCGAACTGCAGCGTGCAGCTCTACACCTTCTGCTCTAGGTCGGCGAAGACCCGTCTGAGTCCCCGCCTCTTGCACACCAGCTTAATACCCTAGCCTTGCTCCACCTCCTTCGCCTCTCCCTACGTCTCTGGGTCCTTCTGCCCCCCTGGGCCTCCTCCCTTCTACTCTCCTCTGACGCTGACCCCCCTGATCCTTCTGCCTCCTTGCGGCGGGCTTTAGGACCTGGCTCACTCTCCGGGCTGCTTACTGCTCCAGCTTCCGCTGCATTTGAACTTGGCGCGCGCGCCCAACTCTCTACTTTCCTCTTAACCGTTGCCTCGCTCTCTGAGGAGGGCGTGACCACCCCTGACTCGTGCCCTCCCTCCTGCTGACAGCCTCCGGAACCCGATGCCTGGCTACCTTCCTCCCTGCTGCTCTCAGTCTTGAGCGTGGGTCCCGACTTCCAGCTGCTGCCGCCCTCAGTTATGAGCGTGGGTCCCGACTTCCAGCTGCTGCTCTCTGAATCTCCTCTGTTCCCTTCCTCCTGGGGTGTCCCCCCGGATCCCCCCCTTGCTCTGCTCACTGGGGCTCCCTTTTGGGAGTCCTCTGACTCACTGCTTAGGCTTGGAGATCTCGGGTCGTCATCATCACTCATTCTCCCTTCGGCTTCCTCCCCCTCGCTCTCTGTTTCCACCCTTCTCTGCGTCTCTGCTTCTGAACCCCTGACACACACGCTTCAGGTTACAGACTCCGCTAACCCAGAAATAGTACCTTGGGTTAAGAACTTTGCTTCAGGATGATAACAGAAATCGTGTTCCGGCGGTGCGGCAGCAGCGGAAAGCCCCATTAGCTAAAGTGGTGCTTCAGGTTAAGAACAGTTTCACGTTAAGAACGGACCTCCGGAACAAATTAAATACTTAACCTGAGGTACCACTGTATTTGGAGCTCCATTTCTTCCTTAGGCTCTAATCCATTTCTGTCTTTGTTACAGGTGGTGATGAATTGGAAAAGAAGAACAAGGGAGATCGTGACAACATCCGCACAGTGGAGAAACCACATAAATATTTGGAGTGTGGAGAGAGCTTCAATCAGAGCAGCCATCTCACTTCTTATCAAAGAATTCATACAAGGAAGAAACCTTATCAGTGCTTGGAATGTAGGAAGAGCTTCAGTAAGAAGGAAAGTCTCACTTCCCATAACAGAATTCATATGGGGGAGAAACCACACCAGTGTGTGGAATGTGGAAAGAGTTTCAGTCGGAACGCCCATCTCATTTCTCATCAAAGAATTCATACAGGGGAGAAACCTTATCAGTGCGTGGAATGTGGAAAGCGCTTCACCCAGAAGGAAAGCCTCAATTCCCATCAAAGAATTCATACAGGGAAGAAACCACATCAGTGCTTTGAATGTGGGAAGAGCTTTTATACAAGCACAAACTTTCATCGCCATCAGAGAATCCACACTGGAGAGAAACCCAATCAGTGCTTGGAATGTGGAAAGAGCTTCAGTCAGAGGTCCCATCTCACTGCCCATCAAAGAATTCATACAGGGGAGAAACCTTTTCAATGCCAAGAGTGTGAAAAGAGCTTCAGTAAGAGGGCCCATCTCACTGCCCATCAAAGAATTCATACAGGGGAGAAACCTTTTCAATGCCAAGAGTGTGGAAAGAGCTTCCGTCGGAAGGAAAGTCTCACTTCACATGAAAGAATTCACAGAGCTGAGGAACAATATAAATGTTTGGAATGTGGGAAGAGCTTTAATACAAGCACAAACTTTCGTCGACATCAGAGAATTCACAGTGGGGAGAAACCTTTTAAATGCCAAACGTGTGGAAAGAGCTTCAGTCAGAAGGAAAGTCTCACTTCCCATCAAAGAATTCATACAGGGGAGAAACCATATAAGTGTGTGGAATGTGGAAAGAGCTTCAGTCACAGCTCCACTCTCACTTCCCATCAAAGAAATCATACAGGAGAGAAATATCAGGGTGTGAGGGTGGGTGTCAGGAGCAGGTCATCAATAACTCACACGGTGTCAGTGAAGTTAACTCTCTATTCAAAGAAATAAAACAGCTCAGGAGGCCAAACCTAGTGAGCACAGCAACTCTTTCCATTAGTTCTTGACCCAATGAAGCAGTTGTGAGGACCTAAGGTCCCCACCTTCCCACAGTTCCTTAAGTCACCTCCTGCCCCGGTTCCTTCCCAAACAATCTGAGATTTCTTTGCCTTGTCTGTCTCTGCTCCTCCCTCATCACTACTTTTCTGGTCCTAGAAGATCAGCGGTAGAGTAGCTTGTTGCTGCAGGAGGGGGAGACTCCCTGTTTTTTCCACCAGCCTGACTCATCTCTTCCTCTTGGTCTCGCTCCTCTCCTGCTTTAGTTTCTGCCTCTGGTTCTGGACTGCTCTCTGCCACAGAGTCTTCCTGCTCACTAAACCCTGTTAGCACTTCAGCTTCTGACACCTCCTTCCCCAAGTCTGCTTTCACTTCTCTCTCTGGCTGCTCATCATCGTCCCACCGCCAGTACCCAGGGTCTGAGCTATCTTCCCTTGGGGGTTCCCCAGCTGATGCCTCCCACCACTCCTCTATGACACAGTGTTTGGAATGTAGAAAGGGCTTTAATACAAGCACAAACTTCCATAGTAATCAAAGTATTCACCATGGGGAGAAATCATTTCCATGTGAGTGTTAAAAGAGATTCTGGTTACATATCCTGTTGGTATACTAAGGTGTAAGCTGTCAAGCCCTCCTCAGGGCTCCCAAGGATCTTCAGAAAAACATGAATTCTCCAGAGACTCCTGGTGAGCCTGGCTCTCAGAGAAAGTTGGAGTTATTCTCAATGCAGCATCACGTCTGAACTGAAATCTCTCTCTGCCTCTTGATGTTACACAGGCACCGTGGCTCTATGCTTTGTTCAGGCAATCCTTTCTAGATGCATAGAAGTTGGTGTGCTTTAATCTTATGCTATTAGTTCTAATGTATTTATGATTTTAATTTTAATATTGCTGTTTAAATGTTTTTTATTGATAATTTTAACTTTTCTAGATAAGCTGGTTAAATGTTTTGTTACCAGTTACCAGCAAGTGGTATTTTATTCAATAGAAATATTTATTCCAATAGAAGTAAATCAAGGGTGCCCAAACTTTTTTCAAAGAGGGCCAGATTTGATGAAGTGAACATGCATGAGGGCCGGCCAAAGTTGCTGAGCTTATTTGGGGATTTTACCCCAGGACATACCTGAAGTAAATAAATCCCACCCCCATGGGTGGGTGTGTTAGAAACCTGTTTTTTTTTGGGGGGGGGGAATGCTTGCAACTGGGACTTCTTGCCCAGCCAGAGTACGTAAGAAATAAGGACTGCTTTCTTTGTGTGCCTGTTCCCTGACATAAGCAGAGCAGCTCTCTGCAACCTCTCATTTAGATCAATAGACTTGGGAGTTGGCCTAAGCAATGAAGCATGCTGGGATCAGCCTTTCTCTTTGATCTGGCTCTTGTTTCTGGACATGAAATTAAAGACAAGAGCTCCTGACTCTCCAGAACTGAGAAAGAGACTGACCAGGTAAAGATCCCTTAACCATTATCTTTCCTTCTTTTTAATATTTGTTTTTGCTTTGTTTAATATACGACATCTGTTGGGAGTTTCAGGCGGATGGGATCCTAGTTGCAGAGCTTTCCAGGCAACTGGTGTGACTGGATTTGGCTGAGGTTGTAGATGTTGCAGATGTATTCTTAGGACATCAAGTGTCATATCTGAAGCAGGGGAAACTCCAAGTCCCAGGAAAGGAGAGGCAGTGAAAGAGGCTCAAGCTCAGTGCTCTCAAGAGAATCTTCATGGCAGTTCATGAAAATGTGACATTTGGAGCTATATTAACTTTTCCCATAAAGGAAAAGGTATTTGCAGAATTAAGTTTGTGTGGTTTATCTGTGCACCTTATCAAAGAAACTGCAGCTCTTTCTATTGAAAATCTTTCCCTGAGTATACAGTACAGTGAAACATGAGAGGCATTTTGGGTCCCAGTTAATACTAGTGTTAAAAGCCCTGCATTAATTGGGACCCATGTACTTTAAAGTATGCTTTCATGCATGCCTGTATGTATTAGAATTGTAGAGTTGGAGGGAACCCTGAGGGTCACCTGCTCCCTGCAATGTATGACAGGTGGCCATCCAAGCTCTGCTTTGAAAACGTCCAAGGAAGGAAAGTCTGCTGCCTTCTAAGGGAGTCTATATATACCTATGTAATATTGTGGGAATTACACAAGATACACTCTTTTTAAAGTTTAAATAACAAATACTGTAACTTTTACTCAGTGTACTTGCACTTGTTAGATTAAATGTACAAGGCTGGGAGGTATTACTTATGTTGCTAAAACATTTTACATACATCTGTATCTAAGGCAAAAACTGTTACAGATGGACAAACTCTGAGGCAGAACAGAAGACATCTGCTGGTCATTACTGCCATAGCGGCCCCAAGTGACATCACTGCCTCTGGCAGAAGGCATATGACGTCACAGAATTCTTTCTTGAAAAGCTATAGCATTAACCCTTTGCTAAGCATTTTGGATGCTTTCATCCCACATTCGAATCTATACCTATATAGCTACACACACACACAAAATACAGAATAGAAACGTATCAAAATATATTCTGTACAAAATAAATTAATTAACAATAAGAACCCAACACTGCATGGCAGCTGCTGAAACTATTGCTGATCAATTTTAAAGCCTGATTTGTTGTGTTTTGTTGTATTGTTGTGTGCAGTTTGCTGTTGCGTTGTGTTTTTAGTGTATAAAATGCATTGTAAATTGGTTTTGAAAATAAATATATCTGTGAACCATATAAACAAAGGAAGCAACATCCTATTCCTGTTTTAACTATAGGAGCAACTTCACATTATCAAAGAAATTGACCATAACAGATTGGAGGACAATAGATTGGAGTCAATATAATTTGAAGAATTGTATCTGAGGAAGTGTGTATGCACACGAAAGCTTATACCCAGAACAAACTTAGTTAGTCTCTAAGATGCTACTGGACAATTTATTTATTTATTTTGAATGAGTCAATAGTGTCATGCATCAGCAAAAAAAGCTAATGCTATTCTAGGGTGCATCAACAGAAGTCTAGTGTCCAGATCAAGGGAAATAATAGGATCTAATAACTGTTGGAAATGTAAAGAAACAGAGGGTATGTTTTGTATGTTTTATCATATGTGGTGGGAATGCAGGAAGGTATTTTTTTTGGGGGGGGAATGGTTTATAATGAAATGAAAAAAATGTTCAGAGTAACCTTTGTTAAAAAACCCAGAAGCCTTTTTATTAGGTATTGTAGGAGCGGAGATTCCAAAAGACCAGTAAAAAATGTTTATGTATGCTATGACGGCCGCCTGGATACAGTTAGCCCAAATATGGAAAGAAGAAGCAGTTCCGACCAAAGAAGATTGGCAAACCAAGTTAATGGACTAGGCTGAAATGGCAAAACTACCGGTAACCAGACAGCTCAGAAATCAAGATGATAAGAAATTTTTAAAAGAATGGGAAATGTTTATTGCGTATTTGCAAAAGTATTGTAAACAGGTTAATACATTGGTAGGATTTTAAGAACACATGTAATTTTTAGAATATAGGAAATTTGAGGTAGAAAAAATAATTTGGAGTAGAAATGACATGTAATTGAAAAGGCAATTTAAGGAAGCAGAGAGGAGGGAAGTCACAGGATTAGGAGAATCTGGATTTGATGTTGTTGTGTATAATTTTGTTTGTTTGTTGTGTTTGTTGTGTGTGTATGAATGAACATTTCTCTTCAATCAGGCATTGGGCTGATGAACATCCTATATATCCTTTAAAAGGTATTTGTATGGGGGTGGGGTGGGGGTGTTGTTTTGTTTTTGTTTCCATTATGTATTTTGTTTTTTTATCTTGTCTTATTTTGATGTGAACTGCCCTGAGAACTTCAGATGAAGGACGGTATACAAATGTAATAAATAATTATAACAATTCTGTTATATTCCACACCGACATAGTGCTTTTCATAATATGCCTTGCCCATTCTCACACATTTTCTTTCTGAGTTTCTAAACTGTCACCATTTGTATGCAGTTATGTCAATAAATATCTCACATTCATTTTACTTGTAATCTGGACTTTTCTTGCTTCTGGCCCTGGAAGTAGAATAGGGCAATGACATGCATATTGAGCATTCAGCCAGATTAGTTTGCACCAGGTCCGCAGGGAGGTCTCTGGTTCTGATTCAGCAGGGCTCTTCTTGTCTTCTGGTGTTGAAGGGACTGGGGTTCCCAGTCGCCCATCAGACCTGCTTCACTTCAGCCAGGAGGACACCTTCTGCTTTGACCCCCTTTAGGGCCAGCAACCCCCCTCCATCTGGGGTGGGAGAAGAGACCCATTTGACTCACACGGATCCTGGCCCACATCTGGGCAGAGGTGTAAGGCTACATGGAGAAGGTTTGTATGCCACTTTCCAGCCACAGTCCTCGAAGCAGCGTATGGCAGGGGTCTCCAAACTCCCCTCCCCCAGGGAATTTAGCAGACCACTGAATTGTTTTGTTCAGCTTGAAGCCTTTGCCATGTTCTGCACTAGATGGTGCATGATTGTTTTGCTTCTTTAATTGATTACAAATTGTATTTTATCATACTTCACAGAATATAAACTGTAATACAATATAGAGCAGGAACTAAAATGCAGTGGTGCCTCGCAAGACGAAAATAATCTGTTCCGCGAGTCTCTTCATCTTGCGGTTTTTTCGTCTTGCGGAGCAAGCCCATTAGCGGCTTAGCGGATCAGCTCATAAGCGGCTTAGCGGCTTGGGAAAAAGGGGGGGGAGGGAAAAAAACCCGCAGGAACTCGCAAGACATTTGCGTCTTGCGAAGCAAGCCCATAGGAAATTTGTTTTGCGAAGCACCTCTAAAACGGAAAACCCTTTCGTCTAGCGGGTTTTCCGTCTTGCGAGGCATTCGGCTTGCGGGGCACCACTGTGCCATTAAAAATCACTAGGAATATTTCCTGGGATGGATCTACCGCCTCCTCTCTTCAGTCACAGAAAAGGCAGGAACCATGTGCCTCCTCACTCATCCCTCAGCTGAGATCTGGCTGAATGAGAGAGATAGGAGAGCCATCTCCCCATATCTCAAGGGCTCTGCCTTGGAAGATGGAGCAAGCTTGTTTTCTCCTGTTCCGGAGGGGAGGAACCGAACCAACGGCTGGGCAAGGGTTAAACCGTTAAAGGGAACTGAGCTGGATTCCTAGAGAGGACAGGAAAATAAAGGCAGGGGCAGGTCCTCCAGAGCAAAAGGCCCTCCCTCCTCCCTCCTTTCGTGTAGTGTAAGAGGAGCAAGGCTGTTAACCCTCTGCTGGCTGCAGGACACCTTCTGGGATCTGGCGAGTCTCCTCTCTCTGATTGCATGGTGTGGGCGGGGGGGGGAGAAGGGGGCAGGGCTGCAGAGAAGGAGGCAGCGGTGGGAGGGGCAGTTAAGCGCGTGCGTGGAAGGAACGCCCAAGTCACGGGGCAACGGGTCCTGCCCCCTTCCTCTCTCTGCAAAGCCACGGAGGAGGGGCAAGGTCGGAGGAGGTCTGCAATTGTATGATGAATTCTGGTCCTTACACTGCTTGCCACTTTGGGTTAGGATGTGGATTGATGGATTAGTTAATTCCTGTACCATTTAATATATTAGAAATGTCTATTAGTAGTGTACAGAAAATGAAAGCATCAACAGACAAATATATTACAAAAA
>NC_138751.1:35000-37500 GCF_965113315.1 Podarcis vaucheri | reverse complement strand
CAAGAAGTGCGTCTGCTTTCTGGATGACATCCTGATATTCTCCGAATCGCAGCAAGCCCATGACCAAGATGTTCGGGAGGTGCTGAAGAGGCTGCAGCAGCATAGACTGTACGCCAAACTGGAGAAGTGCCAGTTCGACACGACGGAGGTGGATTTCTTGGGTTACAAGTTGTCGGACAAGGGGCTAGCCATGGACAGCGCCAAGGTTCGTGCGGTGTTGGATTGGAAGAGCCCGCGCAACCGGAAGGAGGTCCAGCGGTTTGTCGGCTTCGCCAACTTCTATCGCAAGTTTATCAAGGGGTTCGCGATGCAGACGGCGGCCATTACGGACACGCTAAGCTCCAAGAAAAAGAAATTCATCTGGACGGAGCAGGCGGAGCAGTCCTTTCAGGCACTCAAGCGTCTCTTCGCGTCGGAAGAGCAACTGCTGCATATCGACCCCAGCAGACCGATGCGGGTAGAGACAGACGCGTCCGATAGAGCAGTGGGAGCTGTCCTGTTGCAAAGGGACCCACAGGGGGTCTGGAGGCCGGGAGCGTTCTACTCCAGAAAGCTCAGCAAGTCGGAGCAGAACTACACCATCTGGGACAGGGAGTTGCTGGCCATTCATGCAGCTTTCAAGGCGTGGAGGCACTTCCTGATCGGCGCCAAGCACACGGTGCAGGTCTGCACGGATCACAAGAATCTGGAGCACTGGCGCACGGCTCAGTTCCTGAACCAGAGGCAGATACGTTGGGCGGAGTTCTTTGCTGACTTCAATTTCCGAATAGAGTACGTCCCAGGCGACACCAACGTCATGGCGGATGCACTGTCCCGCAAACCGCAATACCTCGAAGAGGCGACGCCAGCGGCAGCCATGCACATCTTCGCGCCAACAGCGTGGGCGTGCGCTTCAGCCACAGTAGACCTGGATGCGGTGCGGCGGGCGTTGCAGGACGACTCCTTCGCGCAGGCGAAGATGGCAGAGGTGCACAAGGGCACGGCGAGGGGCGACGAGTTCCAGATACGAGACGGCTTGCTCTTACGTAAAGGGGCCATCTACGTGCCGGGAGACGAACTTCGCGCCAGGGTACTGCAGCAGCTGCACGACGCACCCACGGCCGGGCACTTTGGCACGGAAAAAACGGTGGAATTAGTCGCAAGGGACTTTTGGTGGCCCAGACTGAGAGGGGAAGTCGCGGACTACGTTGCGAGGTGCGACACCTGCCAGAGGGCCAAACCGGTGCACAAACCACCGGCGGGACTGCTGGAACCGCTGCAAACGCCGTTTGAACCGTGGGAGAGGGTGGCCCTGGACTTTGTTACGGATCTACCCAGCTCGAGAGGCAAGACAGCTGTACTAGTGGTGGTGGACTTGTTCACCAAGATGGCACATTTCATTCCGTGTGCGAAGGTGGCCACGGCGGAACAAACCGCCAAACTGTTCATAGATCACGTGTTCAAAGTGCATGGTCTGCCGCGGTCTATCCTGTCCGACCGCGGGCGCCAGTTCGTCTCGAATTTCTGGCAGAAGCTGATGAGTTTTCTAAATGTCAAGGTCGATCTGGCATCAGCAAGACACCCGCAGACCAACGGGCAAGCAGAGAGGGTCAATGCCATCATGCAGCAGTACCTGAGATGCTATGCCAATCAACAACCTGCGACCTGGGTGGATTACCTGCCGCTCGCCGAGTTCGCTTACAACAACACGAAGCACGTGTCCACAGGGGTGACGCCGTTCTTCGCCAACAATGGGAGGAATCCCAGAACCTTCCCGGGACGGGAGAGAGTGGGGGACGGAGAACCACAGACGGCGGACGCGTTCGCGTCAGAGTTGCAGGCGGTACACGATCAACTCAGACGGCAGCTGGAGCTAGCTAAGCACGCCTACAAGGTGCAAGCTGACAAGCACAGGCGGGTTGGCGAAGAGATCCAAGTGGGAGACTGGGTCTGGTTGGCAGCCCACGCAGTGCCGACCAGGTCACTAGCCAAGAAGAAGTTGGGGCACAAGCAAATTGGTCCGTACCAAGTCGAAGCACAGATCAACCCGGTAGCCTTCCGACTGGCGCTGCCGGAGGGTTCCAGAATGCATCCGGTGTTCCACAGGTCGGTGCTCACTCCCTACAAGGCACCTCACAGATTCCAGGAGCCAGGGACGGCACCGAGTCCGTTCCGGGAGCGGACGGAGACGCGAGGGGTGACGCAGCAAGACCCCATCAACGAGGTCACGGAGATTTTGGACTCCAGATGGGGGGAAGAGGGAGTCGAATACCTCCTAGCCAGAGAGGGCACCCGGGCCAGCGCCAATAGCTGGGTGCCAGACTACGCTTTGGAGGAACCCCTGCTCAAGGACGAGTTTCATGCCCTTTTCCCACACAGACCCATGCCAGCGAGCTTCTTCGACGACTGGCTGTTCACGCCCACACTTTCTTCCAGCACGTTCCATGGCTTCGACTCGGACGGGGAACCCGCACTGAGCACCCGTTCCCCAGAAGGATCGCCGGCGGGTTCGGCGTCAGAC
>NC_138751.1:27500-30000 GCF_965113315.1 Podarcis vaucheri | reverse complement strand
ATACAGCTACTGCCTGCCACTCTGCCCCTGCAAGTCGTCACAGTGGATGGCAGAGAGTTGCTAGGGGGGCAGGTGGTGAAGCAAACGCCACCGATGGTGATGCGCCTTGGCAACCACAGGGAAGTCATCAGTTTTAATGTCACCCAACTGTCGGACACGCCCATTGTGTTGGGCATGAGTTGGCTGGACAGGCACAGTCCGACACTGGCTTGAGAGCCAGTGTGGTGTAGTGGTTAAGAGCGGTAGTCACGTAATCTGGGGAACCGGGTTCGCGTCTCCGCTCCTCCACATGCAGCTGCTGGGTGACCTTGGGCCAGTCACACTTCTGTGAAGTCTCTCAGCCCCACTCACCTCACAGAGTGTTTGTTGTGGGGGAGGAAGGGAAAGGAGAATGTTAGCCGCTTTGAGACTCCTGAAGGGGAGTGAAAGGCGGGATATCAAATCCAAACTCTTCTTCTTCTTCTTCTGGTACCAGAGACAGCTGATCTTCGGCTCCTCTTATTGCGCAGAACACTGCATCCTGCCCAGACAGGAGGGAGAGGAGGAGGAATCACAACTGCAGTTGGGAACGTTGCAAGCAGTCCCCCACAAATACGCAGACTTTCTGGAGGTCTTCTGCGAGAAAGAGGCTGACAAGCTACCACCGCACAGGCAATATGACTGCAAGATTGACCTCCTACCAGGGGCGACGCTGCCGAAAGGGAAGCTGTATTCCATGTCTGAGGACGAATTACAGGAACTCAAACAGTTCATAGATCACAATTTGCAGCGCGGTTTCATCCGGGAGTCCAGGGCAGTAGGGGGCAGTCCTGTTTTCTTTGTGAAGAAGAAAGACACGCCCCAAAAAAGACTGGTGGTGGATTTTCGCCTCTTAAACAAGATGACCAAGCCTTCTGATTTCCCCATGCCCAGGATTGACGACCTACTAGCGACGGTGCGCAAGGGACGCGTGTTCACCAAGTTGGACCTGCGAGGTGCGTACAATCTCATCCGCATGAGGGAGGGCGATGAGTGGAAGACAGCCATGTTCACGCCTCTGGGCACCTACGAATACAGAGTGATGCCGTTTGGATTGCAAAACGGTTCTCACTGTTTCCAAGCTTTCATGCATCATGTGTTGGCGGGACTCCTTTACAAGAAGTGCGTCTGCTTTCTGGATGACATCCTGATATTCTCCGAATCGCAGCAAGCCCATGACCAAGATGTTCGGGAGGTGCTGAAGAGGCTGCAGCAGCATAGACTGTACGCCAAACTGGAGAAGTGCCAGTTCGACACGACGGAGGTGGATTTCTTGGGTTACAAGTTGTCGGACAAGGGGCTAGCCATGGACAGCGCCAAGGTTCGTGCGGTGTTGGATTGGAAGAGCCCGCGCAACCGGAAGGAGGTCCAGCGGTTTGTCGGCTTCGCCAACTTCTATCGCAAGTTTATCAAGGGGTTCGCGATGCAGACGGCGGCCATTACGGACACGCTAAGCTCCAAGAAAAAGAAATTCATCTGGACGGAGCAGGCGGAGCAGTCCTTTCAGGCACTCAAGCGTCTCTTCGCGTCGGAAGAGCAACTGCTGCATATCGACCCCAGCAGACCGATGCGGGTAGAGACAGACGCGTCCGATAGAGCAGTGGGAGCTGTCCTGTTGCAAAGGGACCCACAGGGGGTCTGGAGGCCGGGAGCGTTCTACTCCAGAAAGCTCAGCAAGTCGGAGCAGAACTACACCATCTGGGACAGGGAGTTGCTGGCCATTCATGCAGCTTTCAAGGCGTGGAGGCACTTCCTGATCGGCGCCAAGCACACGGTGCAGGTCTGCACGGATCACAAGAATCTGGAGCACTGGCGCACGGCTCAGTTCCTGAACCAGAGGCAGATACGTTGGGCGGAGTTCTTTGCTGACTTCAATTTCCGAATAGAGTACGTCCCAGGCGACACCAACGTCATGGCGGATGCACTGTCCCGCAAACCGCAATACCTCGAAGAGGCGACGCCAGCGGCAGCCATGCACATCTTCGCGCCAACAGCGTGGGCGTGCGCTTCAGCCACAGTAGACCTGGATGCGGTGCGGCGGGCGTTGCAGGACGACTCCTTCGCGCAGGCGAAGATGGCAGAGGTGCACAAGGGCACGGCGAGGGGCGACGAGTTCCAGATACGAGACGGCTTGCTCTTACGTAAAGGGGCCATCTACGTGCCGGGAGACGAACTTCGCTCCAGGGTGCTGCAGCAGCTGCACGACGCACCCACGGCCGGGCACTTTGGCACGGAAAAAACGGTGGAATTAGTCGCAAGGGACTTTTGGTGGCCCAGACTGAGAGGGGAAGTCGCGGACTACGTTGCGAGGTGCGACACCTGCCAGAGGGCCAAACCGGTGCACAAACCACCGGCGGGACTGCTGGAACCGCTGCAAACGCCGTTTGAACCGTGGGAGAGGGTGGCCCTGGACTTTGTTACGGATCTACCCAGCTCGAGAGGCAAGACAGCTGTACTAGTGGTGGTGGACTTGTTCACCAAG
>NC_138751.1:15000-20000 GCF_965113315.1 Podarcis vaucheri | reverse complement strand
GCTTCCTCCCCCTCGCTCTCTGTTTCCACCCTTCTCTGCGTCTCTGCTTCTGAACCCCTGACATCCATCCCCCCCTCGAAGCCCCCCCTTCCCCCCTCCCCGCTGTCAGGTGTGGGTGCTGGGCGCTCCATCATCATGGGAGGGAATGCTGGATACAGGTCGCTCCCCGTGGGTGGCCGCCAACTGAAGACCTCCGAGTCTTCCCCCTCGCGGTCGTCGACGTTGACTTGTTGCTCTTCCATCTCTGTACCGCCGTGCTCGAACCCGAGGTCCTCCCCGAACACGTCCATGTCAGTCTCTGCGTCGGTCGCTCGACCTGGCATCTCCAGCCACTTCCTGCGCCATCGCTCCTCTGGTCGATCGTCCCACCAATACGAGTTGCCTGATGCCGAACCTGCCGGTGAACCTTCTGGGGAACGGGTGCTCCGTGCGGGTTCCCCTTCTGAGTCGAATCCATGGAACGTGCTGGAAGAAAGTGTGGGTGTGAACAACCAGTCGTCGAAGAAGCTCGCTGGCATGGGTTTGTGTGGGAAGAGGGCATGAAACTCGTCCTTGAGCAGGGGTTCCTCCAAAGCGTAGTCTGGTACCCAGCTATTGGCGCTGGCCCGGGTGCCCTCTCTGGCTAAGAGGTATTCGACTCCCTCTTCCCCCCATCTGGAGTCCAAAATCTCCGTGACCTCGTTGATGTGGTCCTGGTGCTTCACCTCCCGCGTCTCCGTCCGTTCCCGGAGCGGACTTGGCGCCGTCCCTGGCTCCTGGAACCTGTGAGGTGCCTTGTAGGGAGTGAGCACCGACCTGTGGAACACCGGATGCATTCTGGAACCCTCCGGCAGCGCCAGTCGGAAGGCTACCGGGTTGATCTGCGCTTCGACTTGGTACGGACCGATCTGCTTGTGCCCCAACTTCTTCTTGGCAAGCGACCTGGTCGGCACTGCGTGGGCTGCCAACCAGACCCAGTCTCCCACTTGGATCACTTCGCCAACCCGCCTGTGCTTGTCAGCTTGCACCTTGTAGGCGTGCTTAGCTAGCTCCAGCTGCCGTCTGAGTTGATCGTGGACCGCCTGCAGCTCTGACGCGAACGCGTCCGCCGTCTGTGGTTCTCCTTCCCCCACTCTCTCCAGTCCCGGGAAGGTTCTGGGATTCCTCCCATTGTTGGCAAAGAACGGCGTCACTCCTGTGGACACGTGCTTCGTGTTGTTGTAAGCGAACTCGGCTAGCGGCAGGTAATCCACCCACGTCGCAGGCTGTTGATTGGCATAGCATCTCAGGTACTGCTGCATGATGGCATTGACCCTCTCTGCTTGCCCGTTGGTCTGCGGGTGTCTTGCTGATGCCAGATTGACCTTGACATTTAGAAAACCCATCAGCTTCTGCCAGAAAGACGAGATGAACTGGCGTCCGCGGTCGGACAGGATAGACCGTGGCAGGCCATGCACTTTGAACACGTGATCTATGAACAGTTTGGCGGTTTGTTCCGCCGTGGCCACCTTCGCACACGGAATGAAATGTGCCATCTTGGTGAACAAGTCCACCACCACTAGCACAGCTGTCTTGCCTCTCGAGTTGGGTAAATCCGTCACAAAGTCCAGGGCCACCCTCTCCCACGGTTCAAACGGTGTTTGCAGCGGTTCTAACAGTCCCGCCGGTGGTCTGTGTACCGGCTTGGCCCTCTGGCAGGTGTCGCACCTCGCGACGTAGTCCGCGACCTCTCCTCTCAGCCTGGGCCACCAGAAGTCTCTCGCGACTAATTCCATCGTTTTCTCTGTGCCAAAGTGACCGGCCGTGGGTGCGTCGTGCAACTGTTGCAGTACCTTGGCGCGAAGGTCGTCTCCTGGTACATAGACAGCCCCTTTGCGTAGGAGCAAGCCGTCCCGCACCTGGAACTCGTCCGTGGTAGCCGTGCCTCTGAGCAGTTCCGCCATCTTGTCTTGCGCGAATGAGTCGTCCCGCAATGCACGTCGCACCGCATCCAGGTCTACTGTAGCTGAGGCACACGCCCACGCCGTCGGTGCGAAGATGTGCATGGCCGCCGCTGGCGTCACCTCTTCTAGGTATTGCGGTTTTCGGGACAGTGCATCCGCCATGATGTTGGTGTCGCCTGGGACGTACTCTATTCGGAAATTGAAGTCAGCAAAGAACTCCGCCCAACGTATCTGCCTCTGGTTCAGGAACTGAGCCGTGCGCCAGTGCTCCAGATTCTTGTGGTCCGTGCAGACCTGCACCGTGTGCTTGGCGCCGATTAGGAAGTGCCTCCACGCCTTGAAAGCTGCATGAATGGCCAGCAACTCCCTGTCCCAGATGGTGTAGTTCTGCTCCGACTTGCTGAGCTTTCTGGAGTAGAACGCTCCCGGCCGCCACACCCCCTGCGGGTCTCGCTGCAGCAGGACAGCTCCCACGGCTCTGTCTGACGCGTCTGTCTCTACCCTCAACGGTTTACTGGGGTCGATATGCAGCAGTTGCTTCTCCGATGCGAAGAGATGCTTGAGCGCTTGAAAGGACTGTTCCGCCTGCTCCGTCCAGATGAATTTCTTTTTTTTGGAGCTGAGCGTGTCCGTAATTGCTGCCGTCTGCATCGCGAACCCCTTGATAAACTTGCGATAGAAGTTGGCGAAGCCGACAAACCGCTGGACCTCCTTCCGGTTGCGCGGGCTTTTCCAATCCAATACCGCACGAACCTTGGTGCTGTCCATGGCTATCCCCTTGTCCGACAACTTGTATCCCAGGAAATCCACCTCCGTCGTGTCGAACTGGCACTTCTCCAGCTTGGCGTACAGTCTATGTTGTTGCAACCTGCTGAGCACCTCCCTCACGTCTCGGTCGTGAGCTTGCTGCGAGTCAGAGAAAATCAGGATGTCATCCAGGAAGCAGACGCATGTCTTGTAGAGGAGTCCCTCCAACACGTGATGCATAAAAGCTTGAAAACAGTGAGAGCCATTTTGTAATCCAAAGGGCATAACTCTGTATTCGTAGGTGCCCAGCGGTGTGAACATGGCCGTCTTCCACTCATCGCCCTCCCGCATGCGGATGAGATTGTACGCCCCTCGCAGGTCCAACTTGGTGAACACGCGTCCCTTGCGCACCGTCGCGAGGAGGTCGTCAATCCTGGGCATGGGGTAATCAGACGGTTTGGTCATCTGGTTCAAAAGGCGGTAGTCCACAACTAGTCTTTTTTGGGGCGTGTCTTTCTTTTTCACGAAGAAAACGGGACTGCCCCCCACTGCCTTGGACTCTCTGATGAAGCCACGCTCCAGATTATGCTCGATGAACTGTTTGAGTTCCTGCATTTCATCTTCAGACATGGAGTATAGCCGCCCCTTCGGCAGCGTCGCCCCCGGTAGGAGGTCAATCTTGCAGTCATATGGCCGGTGAGGGGGTAGCTTGTCCGCCTCCTTCTCGCAGAAGACCTCCAAAAAGCTCGCGTATTTGTGGGGGACCGCTTGCAACGTTCCCAACTGCAGTTGTGATTCCTCCTCCTCTCCCTCCCGTCGGGGCAGGATGCAGTGTTCTGCGCAATAAGAGGAGCCGAAGATCAGTTGTCTCTGGTACCAAGCCAGTGTCGGACTGTGCCTGTCCAGCCAACTCATGCCCAACACAATGGGCGTGTCCGACAGTTGGGTGACATTAAAACTGATGACTTCCCTGTGGTTGCCAAGGCGCATCACCATCGGTGGCGTCTGCTTCACCACCTGCCCCCCTAGCAACTCTCTGCCATCCACTGTGACGACTTGCAGGGGCAGAGTGGCAGGCAACAGCTGTATAGCGTGCTGCTCCACAAAGCTCTGCGCTATAAAGTCTGCGTTGCTTCCAGAATCCACAGAAAGCGGCACTTCGATAGTGACGCCGTCGGGTAGCTGGAGAGATGCTGTGAGCTGCACTACTGGTTTGGGTGGGAGGGGATCCGTGGGTTGCAAGATTGCTGGGGACTGCTTCACAGATGCGTCTGGCTGGGCCCCAGTGCCTCCGTCTCCAGCCAGACATCGTCGTTTCCCTGCTGTGGTTCTCCTTGCTGCGTTGCTGCAGTCACCATTGCTGAGGCTGCAGTGTGCTTGTGGAGCCTCCGGGGACACTCCTTCGCCAAATGGCCTGGATCCTCGCAGATGTAACACTTCCTGTTCCCTCTAGGAGGCTTCGCTTTCACTGCTGCCGGTGCTAGGGCTCTGGCTGCTGACTGAGCCCTTGCACCTCCAACCTCCATCGGTTCCCCTCCCCCTCCTGGCGGAGGTGTGGATTGCGCACGCGCTGCTTCCCCCGGAACGAAAGAGAAACTTCTCGCTGCTTCGCGCCCTCCACGTCCTTCATCTCTGCACCATGGACGTTCTTCCAGCCTCACCCCCACAGTCAGCGCCCTTTGGACCACCTCCTGCGTGCTTCGGGGCCTCTCCCCCCTTGCAATTTCATCCTTAACCGCTGAACTTAGACCCTCCCAGAAGAGGTCTCTGACAGGGGGCGAATCCCGATCCCATTCTAAAGCACTGACCAGCGCAAAAAATCGGGCGTGATACTGCCGGACGCTCGCCCTCCCTTGTTTTAGTCCATGAATCTCCCGTCTGGCAAGATCCACATCAATAGTAGACAAAAAACACGCATCCATCGCTTTGATAAAGGCATCTGCATTCTGAAGCGCCGGATCTTTATCCCTCCACAAATTGCGCAGCCAGGCTTTGGCATCCCCATGCAAATGTGACAATATGAACCCCACCTTCTCTTCCTCATCTCTGAAGTCTTTTGCCAGCAGTTGCAGTGCGCACATTACGTCTGCTCTAAAATTAGGGTACTGTTGCAAAGTCCCATCGAAGTGAGCCACAAGCCCTCCTGCTCTCCGTGCCAATCCCACGCCCTCCGGTCTGGGTCCCGGTTGCCCTTGCTTAACAAGCATTTCAAACCTGGCGTGTAGGTCTCTGTAGGCGGCTGTAGTCTCCTCCTCCCGTTTCTTGGAAGCCAATACCTCTGAGGACAACTGGGTCACTGCCTCTTGCAGCGCGGAGATCCTCTGTTCTTCC
>NC_138751.1:7500-10000 GCF_965113315.1 Podarcis vaucheri | reverse complement strand
AGTTGCTTCTCCGATGCGAAGAGATGCTTGAGCGCTTGAAAGGACTGTTCCGCCTGCTCCGTCCAGATGAATTTCTTTTTTTTGGAGCTGAGCGTGTCCGTAATTGCTGCCGTCTGCATCGCGAACCCCTTGATAAACTTGCGATAGAAGTTGGCGAAGCCGACAAACCGCTGGACCTCCTTCCGGTTGCGCGGGCTTTTCCAATCCAATACCGCACGAACCTTGGCGCTGTCCATGGCTATCCCCTTGTCCGACAACTTGTATCCCAGGAAATCCACCTCCGTCGTGTCGAACTGGCACTTCTCCAGCTTGGCGTACAGTCTATGTTGTTGCAACCTGCTGAGCACCTCCCTCACGTCTCGGTCGTGAGCTTGCTGCGAGTCAGAGAAAATCAGGATGTCATCCAGGAAGCAGACGCATGTCTTGTAGAGGAGTCCCTCCAACACGTGATGCATAAAAGCTTGAAAACAGTGAGAGCCATTTTGTAATCCAAAGGGCATAACTCTGTATTCGTAGGTGCCCAGCGGTGTGAACATGGCCGTCTTCCACTCATCGCCCTCCCGCATGCGGATGAGATTGTACGCCCCTCGCAGGTCCAACTTGGTGAACACGCGTCCCTTGCGCACCGTCGCGAGGAGGTCGTCAATCCTGGGCATGGGGTAATCAGACGGTTTGGTCATCTGGTTCAAAAGGCGGTAGTCCACAACTAGTCTTTTTTGGGGCGTGTCTTTCTTTTTCACGAAGAAAACGGGACTGCCCCCCACTGCCTTGGACTCTCTGATGAAGCCACGCTCCAGATTATGCTCGATGAACTGTTTGAGTTCCTGCATTTCATCTTCAGACATGGAGTATAGCCGCCCCTTCGGCAGCGTCGCCCCCGGTAGGAGGTCAATCTTGCAGTCATATGGCCGGTGAGGGGGTAGCTTGTCCGCCTCCTTCTCGCAGAAGACCTCCAAAAAGCTCGCGTATTTGTGGGGGACCGCTTGCAACGTTCCCAACTGCAGTTGTGATTCCTCCTCCTCTCCCTCCCGTCGGGGCAGGATGCAGTGTTCTGCGCAATAAGAGGAGCCGAAGATCAGTTGTCTCTGGTACCAAGCCAGTGTCGGACTGTGCCTGTCCAGCCAACTCATGCCCAACACAATGGGCGTGTCCGACAGTTGGGTGACATTAAAACTGATGACTTCCCTGTGGTTGCCAAGGCGCATCACCATCGGTGGCGTCTGCTTCACCACCTGCCCCCCTAGCAACTCTCTGCCATCCACTGTGACGACTTGCAGGGGCAGAGTGGCAGGCACTAGCTGTATAGCGTGCTGCTCCACAAAGCTCTGCGCTATAAAGTCTGCGTTGCTTCCAGAATCCACAGAAAGCGGCACTTCGATAGTGACGCCGTCGGGTAGCTGGAGAGATGCTGTGAGCTGCACTACTGGTTTGGGTGGGAGGGGATCCGTGGGTTGCAAGATTGCTGGGGACTGCTTCACAGATGCGTCTGGCTGGGCCCCAGTGCCTCCGTCTCCAGCCAGACATCGTCGTTTCCCTGCTGTGGTTCTCCTTGCTGCGTTGCTGCAGTCACCATTGCTGAGGCTGCAGTGTGCTTGTGGAGCCTCCGGGGACACTCCTTCGCCAAATGGCCTGGATCCTCGCAGATGTAACACTTCCTGTTCCCTCTAGGAGGCTTCGCTTTCACTGCTGCCGGTGCTAGGGCTCTGGCTGCTGACTGAGCCCTTGCACCTCCAACCTCCATCGGTTCCCCTCCCCCTCCTGGCGGAGGTGTGGATTGCGCACGCGCTGCTTCCCTCGGAACGAAAGAGAAACTTCTCGCTGCTTCGCGCCCTCCACGTCCTTCATCTCTGCACCATGGACGTTCTTCCAGCCTCACCCCCACAGTCAGCGCCCTTTGGACCACCTCCTGCGTGCTTCGGGGCCTCTCCCCCCTTGCAATTTCATCCTTAACCGCTGAACTTAGACCCTCCCAGAAGAGGTCTCTGACAGGGGGCGAATCCCGATCCCATTCTAAAGCGCTGACCAGCGCAAAAAATCGGGCGTGATACTGCCGGACGCTCGCCCTCCCTTGTTTTAGTCCATGAATCTCCCGTCTGGCAAGATCCACATCAATAGTAGACAAAAAACACGCATCCATCGCTTTGATAAAGGCATCTGCATTCTGAAGCGCCGGATCTTTATCCCTCCACAAATTGCGCAGCCAGGCTTTGGCATCCCCATGCAAATGGGACAATATGAACCCCACCTTCTCTTCCTCATCTCTAAAGTCTTTTGCCAGCAGTTGCAGTGCGCACATTACGTCTGCTCTAAAATTAGGGTACTGTTGCAAAGTCCCATCGAAGTGAGCCACAAGCCCTCCTGCTCTCCGTGCCAATCCCACGCCCTCCGGTCTGGGTCCCGGTTGCCCTTGCTTAACAAGCATTTCAAACCTGGCGTGTAGGTCTCTGTAGGCGGCTGTAGTCTCCTCCTCCCGTTTCTTGGAAGCCAATACCTCTGAGGA